>NW_014577401.1:127854-132633 GCF_000485595.1 Priapulus caudatus
ACACACACACACACACACACACACACACACACACACACACACTGGGACGTTTCAAAGTAATGATCATAAACACCAATTGTATTGTACAAATACTACCAATTTTCTTCATGCTTATGTACTTTCTGTCGCCCCTCGTAGAAGCTTCTCTGCAACGCAAGCACTAATCTCATGTCGTGCTTGGCGCTATCTCTAGTAGGCCCTACTATAGCTCTAGTACTATAGCCCGCGTACATTGACTGCCGCAGGCCTGCGGCAGTCAATGTATGCGGCCTATAGTACTAGAGCTAGCCCTACTATAGCTGATAGGGTCTATGTCCCCCAGGGTACTGCCGGAACGTACCCTGGAACGTACCCTAGCTGGTACTAAATACTACTATCTAATATGCCGGACCGTACCTCGCCTACTCCACTAACGAGTCTATAGGGAGTTGCCTACGCCTACTCCCTAGCTAACCCTAACCCTAATCCTAACCCTAACCCTAACTCTAACCCTAACCCTAACCCTAACCCTAACCCTAATCCTAACCCTAACCCTAACTCTAACCCTAACCCTAACCCTAACCCTAACCATATCAGCTAGAGGTTCCGGTATACCGGACCGTACCCAGGGTACGTTCCGGCAGTACCCTGGGGGACATAGACCCTATGAGCCCTACTATAGCCCGCGTGCAGTTGCCGCAGGACAATTGCCTGCGGCAACTGTACGCGGGCTATAGTACTAGAGCTAGCATGGCGCTGCCACTGTGACTGCACAAACTCACCGAAAGAGCAGCCATCAAGCCTCAAGGCAACTTGTTCTGTCTTTATATGATCTGGTCTATATCTCTATCGGCCTCTTATTTTTCTTTCTCTCTCTCTCTCTCTATCTCGATCTATCTATCTATTCTACTCTAGCTGGCACGTGAAATGCATTCCTAAGGCAAAAATCTGTATCATAAGAACGTAGTCTGGCCTATGTAGCCCATCACTGCGCTGCATGTGCCTGTAGCAGAGTAAAGGGTATGCAGTATACACGGTCTTAGCCAGAGTTCATAGATGGGTTGCATTTTCATGGTATGTGCTTTGTGTACAGCTTGTTAGGAGAGTTGGGGGAGACAGCTAGCTGCTTAATTCGCCATAATATACATACTTGGGGGTCTTTACTAGCGAAACTAATGCTGATAGGGTCTATGTCCTCCAGGGTACTGCCGGAACGTACCCTGGTACTAAATACTACTATCTAATATGCCGGACCGTACCTTGCCTACTCCACTAACGAGTCTAGGGAGTCGCCTAGGCCTACTCCCTAACCCTAACCTTAACCCTAACTATAACCCTAACCCTAACCCTAACCATATCAGCTAGATAGTTATACCAGGGTACGTTCCGGTATACCGGACCATACCCAGGGTACGTTCCGGCAGTACCCTGGGGGACATAGACCCTATGAGCGAAACTAATAGTAAAAATTCAAATTCTGTTATATCATGCATTATAATCCCAATGTACCCCGTATTCATCACATTTAAAGTAATTTTGTTATTATATTTTATCTATTTAAATCTGAATATAATGGTAATTTAGGCTCATAGGGTCTATGTCCCCCAGGTTACTGCCGGAACGTACGTACCCTGGTAACTATTTGATATGTTTAGGGTTAGGGTTAGTGTTAGGTAATGGGCGTAGGCGACTCCCTAGACTCGTTAGTGGAGTAGGCGAGGTACGGTCCGGCATATTAGATAGTACCAGGGTACGTACGTTCCGGTATACCGGACCGTACCCAGGTTACGTTCCGGTAGTACCCTGGGGGACATAGACCCTCTCAGCGTAATTTAGGGAACCACCCCCCCCCAAAGTCCTTTACAGACCCATGTTCATTCTATAGAGGAGCTATACATTTTACCGTATGACTTCCATTCAATGGAAATGCCAAAAGTGTGATTTATAGACAGATGTTCATGGTCTATAGAGGGGTTTATTTTTACACTGCTATATCTGCACATATATTGGATTTCAGAATGACCCCCTATGGAGTGCCAGTTTACTTGCGCGTGACCCAGATGCAATACAAGCTTCTCATCAGAGGTGATTTGATTTATAACTTTACAGCTATACATAGTGCAAGTGGAATTTTATTCAACAAACAGTTTCAGGCAATATGTGCATGTGTTTCTTTGACAAACAGTTAACAGATATTGAGTTTAGTTAGGGTTCATGATTCAGTCCAGATTTCAGTGGCACTTGGAATCATAATTGTTGTATTTCATGGCAATGTGTGTCCACAATACAGATGATGATAGTAAATATAAATATCAGTGCTACTGAGTTTCTAACCAGGGCTCATTGTCAGAAACAAAATTAGTCTTATATATAATTAGTCTTAACATTAATATTTTTTATTAGATCATAGGCAGGAGCATTGTAAAGTTAAAATAATGAAAAGTTTGACCACATTTTCTTGTACCTTTACAAAACAAAATTCTGTCAACAGTCTATATGGAGGGAAATTCATGTTAAGCTTAATGGGTTTTTTTTCTGACGACAAGATTCTGGCATTAGTGTATTAATATTCATCCAACAGCAGTGTAAGTAATGCTCTATCTTCTTATCACTATACTCAATAAAGATATTTCCAGATTTCTTGAAAGTGGCGCCAATGTAATCACAACATGTACATACCAAGCTAGCATTGAGGGATTCTGTCAAAACCTCCTCATCTCACCAGAGGAGTCACTTGAGCTGATAAAGAGAGGTGTCAAGCTGGCACAGAGTGCAAGGACAATGTACATGCAACAAAATCCAGGCATCTGTATTCCCCTGCTTATAGAAAATTATTATGAACTTATGTATATGGTAGATTTTACACGTATTTATTGCAGTATTATCAACCGCATGCCTATGCACTAATGGTATGCTGATTTAAATGTGTGTATACGATAAGTTATTGTGACCGTCACAAATAGTGTATTTGACAGATATGGAGAGTATTTGTGTTTGTCTGTATTAAGTACTTTATCCTTAATCTGCCCATACCTTTTAACTATAGATGTTATGCAGTGCCCTCTAGTGGCAGGATCTGTTGGACCATATGGAGCAAGTCAGCATGATGGGTCAGAGTATTCAGGAAACTATGTAGAAGATATGAGTATTAAGGTTTGATATAGTTATTTCCCATCTAGTTTGAGTAAGGCTTGCCATGGTGTGGTAGAGTAAGAGTTTATTGGATACATTCCATGATATTTTTGTTTCTAAGTATTCAAGTTCTGAGTGATGTAATTACAGAATATTATTTGTGAAAGTACCCAAAAATGTCATTTGTGTAACTGTCTACGGTTCAATTATGTCTGCACTGAATTTCAGGAGCTAAAGGACTGGCATCGACCAAGGGTAAGGGCTCTCCTTGATGCAAGGGTTGACCTCCTTGCATGTGAGAGCATACCTGCACTGAAGGAAGCACAAGCGTTAATTGAACTTCTCTGTGAATTCCCACACGCCAAAGCATGGGTGTCATTTACATGCAAGGTAGTTGTTGAATCATGATAACAGTTTCCCTAACAATGCAATGAACAACAAGAGTTTATGGAATTGTTTACTATTCGTGGAACATTGATATGACAGTATATGATACCTTGAACATCTCTTAACAACATTATATACTATACATAATATCAGGAGTAGATAATAGTCTCTATTATCTACTCCTGATAATATTGTTTGATATTTTCGTGATGGCACTAAGCTACATTATATATCTAGACTTGAGCGCCACCTGTCAGTGGGATCTGTTGTAAATGTGATATATGAATAGATAAAGAGCTGCTACCTATTTAGAGTCTGTCAGACAAGGTACAGAGTTAACACTATTATATTAGTACTCTACTAAAGCTAGCAGCACACTTCACCATTTTCGTTGCTCGTACAGGCAATTTTCGTGGTCGGCAATTTTCGTGGCCGTTGCCCCGTCACAGCACACTTCACCACAAGTTGCCACCACGAGCAATTTTCGTGGTGAGAAATCAAACCGGTTTGATTCTCGGCAACTCGTGGTCACCACTAAATTTCCGTGGTGAGTGGTCGTTGCCGGCCCCCGCACACTTGGCCATTTTTGTGGCGACCACGAAAATTGCCTGTACGAGCAACGAAAATGGTGAAGTGTGCTGCCCGCTTAAGTGTTCCTGTTTACAGTCCTACAAGTTACAGAACCTATAACTATACACCAGTCTTGAATATTATTCATGACCTGGGGTCATCGCACGAAAACGAGGCTAAGCTAGGTAATTTTGTAAACAATGGCTGCTCAGGCAGGCACACACAGAGGGGGTACACGCACGTACACGGAGATACACGCACGTACACGCAGGCACACGCACGTACACGCAGGTACACGCACGTACACGCGGGTACACGGAGATACACGCACGTACACGCAGGTACACGCACGTACACGCAGGTACACGCACGTACACGCGGGTACACGGAGATACACGCAGGTACACGCAGGTACACGCACGTACACGCACGTACACGCACGTACACGCGGGTACACGGAGATACACGCACGTACACGCAGGTACACGCACGTACACGCAGGTACACGCACGTACACGCGGGTACACGGAGATACACGCACGTACACGCGGGTACACGCACGTACACGCGGGTACACGCACGTACACGCGGGTACACGCAGATACACGCACGTACACGCGGGTACACGCACGTACACGCGGGTACACTCACGTACACGCGGGTACACGCAGATACACGCACGTACACGCAGATACGCGCACGTACACGCAG
>NW_014577401.1:135026-141691 GCF_000485595.1 Priapulus caudatus
CAATATATTTTCCACTGCGCATGCGTGCATAACAAATAAGGTTACATTACAGGCTGTTACATAATGCGGATACATCACATAGCCCTTGGCTGGAAAGTGGTTTTGCGCAACTTATCAGATCGTGCGCTTTGAGTGGCGCCACCGTCGTTGTAATCAAACTGTAGTCGTTAGTTTTAAAACATTTAAAAAAAATATTTCTAATGGTGATTGAACCATGAAACTTTTTATGTAGCGCAATTATAACCTAAATTAGCTGAAAATAACCCTAGAACCTAGAGGCTACTGTTCCTTTAAAACATTTAAAAAAAATATTTCTAATGGTGATTGAACCATGAAACTTTTTATGTAGCGCAATTATAACCTAAATTAGCTGATAATAACCCTAGAACCTAGAGGCTACTGTTCCTTTAAGGGTAGCTGACTTGTAGCGTCGATGAATAACAAAAACACAGAATTGTGAGATTCACTCTACGTGCGTGTATTAGATTAGACTATAAACACTAACAAAATATCTACTCGCGTGCAATATGGTAGCTGTACTCGCCGCGTGCCACGCCCGATCCGCATACGAGGTTATCGAGAGAGTGGCGACTCGTATGTCGCCTCTCCGCGCGCGTATCGAGTATAACGTAAAAGATTACCTTCGTATGCAGATCGCTCCGAAATCACTCGGCGGGGTAAGGTTCTGGAGAATAGGCTCAGGAAAGGCACAGATACCAGATATCGGAAAACGTAGGAGGCGGCGAAAAGATGAACTACGTGGTAGAAGAAGGGAGACCCGAGTGTGTCGCTAGCTTAATTGTCGCGCGTCCCATTCACGACGGCGGCCATAAAATTCTACCCCCGGTATAGGTTCATTAAGGGCCCTATACCTGCGGAAATTGCTGTTTTTATGATCGCCGAACATCGAGGAATTTGTATGTCACAAGGTTGTTTCTAAATTGGCATGCTTTTGAAGTGGCGAAGCGTCTATACTACACATGTACCCTCGTGTACGTGCGTGTATCTGCGTGTACCCACGTGTACGTGCGTGTATCTGCGTGTACGTGCGTGTACCTGCGTGTACGTGCGTGTACCCGGGTGTACGTGCGTGTATCTGCGTGTACGTGCGTGTATCTGCGTGTACGTGCGTGTACCTGCGTGTACGTGCGTGTACCCGCGTGTACGTGCGTGTACCCGCGTGTACGTGCGTGTACCCGCGTGTACGTGCGTGTGCGTGCGTGTATCTGCGTGCACGTGCGTGTACCCACGTGTACGTGCTTGTACCCGCGTGTACGTGCGTGTACCCGCGTGTACGTGCGTGTACCCGCGTGTACGTGCGTGTACCCGCGTGTACGTGCGTGTATCCGCGTGTACGTGCGTGTACCCGCGTGTACGTGCGTGTACGTGCGTGTACCCGCGTGTACCCGCGTGTACGTGCGTGTATCTGCGTGTACGTGTACGTGCGTGTATCCGCGTGTACGTGCGTGTATCTGCGTGTACGTGCGTGTACGTGCGTGTACCACCTCTGTGCGTGCCTGCCTGAGCAGCCATTGTTTACAAAATTGCCTAGCTCAGCCTCGTTTTCGTGCGATGACCCCAGGTCATGAATAATATTTAAGACTGGTTTATAGTGCTCATTCTCAACATTTCATACTATTTTCACATTAATCTCTTCCCTTCTTTCCGTGTTCCCGTCATGTGGGTCCGTTTCAAACGTGGATCATATTCTTTTGCATGTGCCGTATGCCGAGAGATTAGTTCCACATTTGCCTTTCTTTATAGGATGGCTGCCACACTAGCCATGGGGATTCATTTGCTGCTGCCTTCAATATTTGCATGCAATATGACCAGGTCGCTGCAGTGGGCATCAATTGCACTCAGCCAAAATATATTTCACTATTGTTAACCAGTGTTAGCGACTTGCCTCCGTGTAAACCGATCATCGTTTATCCAAACAGCGGTGAAGACTGGCAAGCACAGAAAGGGTACGTCTATATATTCATCGTTCCCCTGCCATGATTGACAAACTTTATAATTTATTGATTACAATAAACATAGCATTAAAGAATTCAAAGCATTCTAGCACAGATCGCACATTTCTACCTATAGCACTTAAGAAAGAATTTTCGAGATTCTACTTCCGTGCAAAATGCTATGGTTATTTTTGGCAGGTGGTCAGGGAGAGGGTCGTGCATCCCACTCGACCATTATGTGGAGGACTGGGTAAACCTAGGAGCACGCTGGATCGGTGGCTGCTGCAGAGTAACTCCATGTGACATAACTGCTATCAGACAAGTAGTAGACAAACTACGTGACAAGAGAAAAACTGCATAGTCAATAAAGATAACTGCAAAGTGAGAGAGGAGCAATCACGATAGGAGTTCTAATGAATTGCTAATTATATAGTGCAAGAATGCCATTACCGGCTAATGTTGCAATGGATTGTCCAGTGTGTGTATAATAGTGATTGTCAGTTTAGCTGGAAACCAATATTTCGTTCAATATAATTTTATTTTAAATATGGAAGTGATTTTACAATTTACAGTAACATGTTGAGTTGGCTCTTAAAAAACCAGGCAATGTATATGCCATCAACAAAACCAGTTAGCAAGGACTGTAATGTGTCGTTTCTGTTTGCATGAAGCAAACAACATAGTCGCCGTAAAAAATTGCTAGACCAGCTGTGTTCTTTACTTACATTGCGATTGTCAGTAATTTAGCCACACTTTGTCAGATTGGTAGTTTCCAGCCACCAAGGTCAACCTAACAACACATGTCATTGATTTGGCTAAATGATCCTATTAACTGAATTCGCGGCTGTTCTTATGTGGGTCAGCGTGGCTTTTTGTATTTGAATTACAGAAGCGAAAGTATGTATTACTGAATGAATGCTCAGTGGTGTTGTTTCACAGAGTACAACTATATTGTTGTTTTAAATTTGTCATAGGGAGCTGGTGTGCTGCATATTCAGAGTCATTATCATAAACTCTTAATTATGTATTCAACTCTTATATAGCTCAATATAAGATTTGGTAGTTTGCTGTAGTTTTATAAAAGATACGGGTGATTTTGTATTTCTGAAATATATACATAGAAAATAAGGCCTGGACATTTAACTACAATTAATTACAAGATAATAAAAATTATATAGTGATTTGATATTTATTTGGATTTCAAAGCTATTGGTGTATTATCGCGATTTTTCGATAGTAACGGATAAATCCATAGTGCTGTCCCGGGGGTCACTCAATAAAACATAGTATCCAATTTCGGGTACAAAACATGTAAATAGGGTAGTTTTGGGAAAAATTAACACTCCACGCGTACATACATAAGGAAAGAGGTAGTTTTTGCTTCGACATACTGTAAAAATGCACATTCTAAAGCGTACGTGAAAGAAGCCTTTGTAATGTAAAAAATAAAATTGTAGGTTGTAAATACCTGGGAGCCATGCTAGAAACATAAATAATTATGACGCCAAGAGTCTGAAATGTCAAAGTTTTAAGTGAAGTGTTGTGCAAACGTTATGACATTTTAGTTTTACGACAGTCACAAATATTTATTTTTCTGACGAGAAGCTCCAGGCTTCTTTTCCGCGTCGCTCAACCAATATCAATAAAAGCTACATTGGTAGGCGTTGAGCTGTGCATCAAACCGCAAATTAATAATTAAATTATAATATAATTGTTCTATGCATACAGTCTAATATAAAATCGAAGTAAAAAGTTATATCGCAATATATGGTGTATATTATCGTCAGACATACGTATTTATATTGGGCGGTGCCAAACATAACTTAAAATGCGGTATATTTATCAAGTTTTATTGATTTGATCATAGTAAATATAAATAGACGGGAGCATACTTCCAATAATTTGATAGGGGTTCTTTTGTACAAAGCAAAAACTGGCAAGTCAAAATGAGTTAGTGTCAGTTATTGTCAACCACACGATCCACACCTATAATGACGTTGCTATTTATAATCAAGGCCGCGAACAAAAAATAGGAAAATTAGGGGATAAAATTAGAAAAACGTAGAAACTATATTTGCTAGGTTATTGTATTGTTAATGGGATAGTCGTTCCCTTGACTGTGCGGGGAGTGATAAGACTATTTGATCCGCACGACTACTCCGTCGCGCGTGTAATTATATGAACAGGCTTATATATCATCTATAATTACTGATAGCACTTGTGTGCGGAGGAACACAAGGTAATTGTTGGTAGCGATGGGTATGGAATAGGGTCATGGAAGTTGCAAGCGCTTTAAAAGGAAGATAGTCAGATGCATGGATCACTTATCTTCCAGCACCTGCAGCTTCAGGTAAGAGTTTTGTCTGTAACGCTTAGTAGTACTATGTATAGTAGCATATAATATATAGTACCAGCGTGTATGCATACGTTCAATGCGATCTAGTATCATGTGGAAGGCTTACAAATGCATAATATTAGTTTGCTACCGAATGCTTTTTCAATTGTGTTAGAATGTATTTGTAGCGTTTCATTTTATTTCATGGCGTAGCTCTTCGAAGTCCGTGTCTATACTCTTATCGCCTTTTGTATTTTCAGAACTACCCAACCAACAAAAAACCCAAAATGAAGACCTACGTTGCAGTTCTCCTTGTTGTCGTGGCCGTAAGTTAAACATCCACTCAAAATTTTATATTCTCTCTATTTTTATGTAGCATAATATATATATGTGTGAAGAAGAGGCCTGGACAGCCTCTACGGGGCATAGCTCTACTGAGTTTCCCCACGCGGATTTCGCTTGCTGATTGGATGTTGCCATTGTATATATAAAAAAGTTTCATTAAGAAGAATAGAAGATGCTACACAAAGTTAGCAATGATTTTGATATAATCAGGGGTTAAGAATGACATTTGTTATTATTAACTCTTGATATAATTGATATAAATATTTTGGTGTGCATTTATTTTTGTTCAAACGCTGTATTCATTGCTGAAAAGTGCACGTTAAAAAACGTTGTAAATAAAACTAACGCCGCACACGCGTGATACATAACACGTAAGCCTGTACTGTTATTGTACAGATGCTCGGCCTAGCTGCTGCCTCGTATGGTGGCTACGGGGGATACGGCTCAGGTCTTGGCCGTAGCTACGGAGGATACGGCGGATATGGAGGATACGGCGGATACGGAGGCTATGGTGGATACGGCGGATACGGACGTGGATACGGAGGCTATGGCGGATACGGACGTGGCTACGGAGGATATGGCGGATACGGACGTGGCTACGGAGGATATGGCGGATACGGACGTGGCTCCGGAGGATACGGATACAGACACTAAACCAAGCTTGGCTTTGCTATATCCTGGCTATAGGATTTATCGACGAACCTTTTTGCCCCTTCACGTCGGATAACACGAATTTAATGCCTAGATTCATCCACATGTTAAATCATGCCAATGCTCTTCAGATGACAAATATAAAATTCCACTGATGCAGTCTTGAAACTGCGCCATCATTCCGAGCCGGTCTATATACGCTAAGGTCTTGAGATTGGCACGTATATTACGAGAAATTGGAAACTTTCCGTGTGTATATATATATATATATATGAATTAAACATAAATCTTTGTTCAATGACACTTGCATGCTCTTTTTTTGTATTGGTTTGCGCGCTCAATGCGTGACTGGGTGGGGTGGGGCAACATTTCACGATTGCAGGGCGAATAAGCTCTTTGGGTACCGCTTGCACAGATTGCAGCAAATTCACTGTGTTTTAACAATTAATTTACTATGTAAAATAACCATATAAGAACTACTAGCTGATGAATTGAAAACATGTAAAAAGGCGGACTCAGCGACAATATATTCTGTACAATAATTTTCTGGGTACCTTTGCCCAGGCAGCAATCGATAGCTTATTTCCTAATCCGAAATATGTAATAAATAAAATTAGCATTTATAGAGATTCGATTTGCTGTGTTATAGGTCCGAGTCACGATACTGTCACCCATGGATGTGTCATTGACAAACGCATTCTACAGCGATTAGCCTCAGAAGTAGAGCTAGCTAGCTCAGTTGTAACTTTCCTTGTTTATAAACACGGTAGATCCTGGCGAAGGCAAAGCATGGTCTGATTCTCGTCTTTCATAGAAAAGCACGCGAACGGCTTTTACTCGCCAAACGCTCGGTCGTTCGGACGTAGGCTTATCGGACGTAGGCCTATCGGACGTAGGCCTATCGGACGTAGGCCTATCGGACGTAGGCCTATCGGACGACAATTAACCGATAATCGCTGCCTCATGTATGCGATTAAAAGCTGGTTTATGTGTGCCACGATAGTTTTCGAATCTTGAAAACTGTAACTCAAGGAAAGGATCCTACGTTGCAGTTCTCCTTGTTGTCGTGGCCGTAAGTTAAACATCCACTAAAAATTTTATATTCTCTCTATTTTTATGTAGCAGAATATAAATATTTTGGACATGTGTGAAGAAGAGGCCTGCATGGACAGCCTCTACGGGGCATAGCTCTACTGAGTTTCCCCGCGTGGATTTAGCTTGCTGATTTGATGTTGCCATTGTATATATAAACTAGAGCACTCGGAGAGCACAGACCTCCGTCAAGGCAGCTGAATTCTCTCAATGTGAAATTTTTCATTAATTAATTAAGTGACAAAATTAATTAATTAATTAATTAAATAATTAATTGGATCCGGATC
>NW_014577401.1:142443-158886 GCF_000485595.1 Priapulus caudatus
CGATCGACACAAATGTAATCAATTCTAAGTTACCCATTTTTGACCTATCCTTGAAAATTTATTAATTAATTAATTAGTTAATTAATTAATTGGATCCGGATCACCACCAAAATGTAATCATTCTAAGTTACCCCATTTCTGACCTATCCTGAAAATTTTATTATTGAATGAATGAATTAATTAATTAGTTGGATCCGGATCACCACCAAAATCTCATCAATTCTAAGTTAGCCGCATTTCTGACGTATCCTGAAAAGTTTATGACAATCGTCCATAAATTTTTCAGTTAGGCTTAACCTGTATGATACAGGCGGTTCCGGCGCGGCGGCGGCGGCGGGGTGGCGGGCCAATCAGCCAATCAGCGAGCGTACACAAACCCACAAACCCAAAAACCAACAAAAAAACATAACCTCCGCCAAGCCCCTGGCGGAGGTAAAAAAGTTTTATTAAGAAGATGCTACACAAAGTTAGCAATTTGTCATTATTAACCCCTGATATAATTGATATAAATATTTTGGTGTGCATTTATTTTCGTTCAAACGCTGTATTCATTGCTGAAAAGTGCACGTTAAAAAACATTGTAAATAAAACGAAAGGGCCGGACACACTAAGCGATTTAATCAGGCGACTTTATCGCTCGATAATATCGCCCGATTCTATCGCGCGAGTCGAGTGGACACGCTAGGCGATTGAGTCGGGCGACTGAAATAATCGCCCGATAATATCAAAACGTTTTAGGGCCGGACACACTAGGCGATTTTACACGTGTGTGCATGAGTGCGTTGGTGCGTACGTGTGTGTGTGTGTACAGGTACACGTGCGTGCGTGCATGCATGTGCACGTAGAAGTCCGTGCGTGCGTGCGTGCGTGTGCACGTACACCTGCGTGCATGCATGCGTGCGTGCGTGTGTATGTACAAGATGTGCGTGCATGCGCTGCGTGTGTGTGTGGTGTGCGTCGCGTGGCGTGCGTGTGTGCGTGTGCACGTATACGTGCGTGCGTACACATGCGTGCATGTGTGCGTGTGCACGTACACGTGCGCGCGCTGCGTGCGTGCGTGCCTGCGTGTGCAAGTACACGTGTGTGCGTTCGTGTGCGTGCGTGTGTTACGTACACGTGCGTTCGTCGCTGCGTGCGTGTGGTGCACTACACGTGCGTACATGCGTGCGTGCGTGCGTGCGTGTGAACGCGACACGTGCGTGCCTGCGTGCGTGTGTGAGTGCGCTGCTCTCACGTACACGTGCGTGCGTGCTCACGTACAGTGCGTGCGTGCGTGCGTGCGTGTGTGTGCAGGTACACGTGAGTGCGTGCGTGCTGCACGTACACGTGCGTGCGCGAGCGTGCGTATGCACATATACGTGCGTGCGGTGCGTGCGTGTGGACGTTCACCTGCGTGCATGCGTGCGTGCATACGTGCCTGCGTGCGCTGTGTACGTACACGTGCGTGCATGCGTGCATGCGTGCGTGTGCACGTACACGTGCGTGCGTGTGAACTTACACGTGCGTGCATGCGTGCGTGCGTCGTATGTGTGCACGTACACGTGCGTGCGTGCGTGCGTGCATCGCTATTACATGACTGACATACTAAACATGAAACATCGCTATTACGTCAGTATCATTGAACAACTCTGATTGGTTGATGAATTGTACAATCGGGCGACTAAATCGCCGACCCGGACACACTAGGCGATTTTTATCGGGCGAATGAAATAATCGCTCATATATCAAACGTTTTGATCTATGCGATTAAATCGGGCGACTAAAAGACGGCCTTTAAGGCCCGTCTCCACACACGCGCGCGGCACGGAACGCCACGGAAACGTGTCGTTCACCCTACCGGCAAAGTTCAATACTATTATATCTTAATGCAGTCTCCACTGACACGGCACGGCGCCAGCCGGGTTCCGGCAACGGCGAAAGTCAAATGAGTTTGACTTTTGCCGGCTGACGTGACGGCGAAAAGACAATTGAACCAATCAACGCGATTGTTTTTTTATCACGTGTTCTGCCTCACGCTTACCATCAGCCAATGGACAACAATCGCATGCATAATGGATCACTGAACCAGAGTGAACACAATGCGCTCAGACACAATGCGCCGAAATCACAATGTATTTTTTTTCAGCACAACGGCGTTGCGTTTTTCTGTGTCGTGTCGTGCCGCTTGTGTGGAGACATAGCTTTAATCGGGCGACTAACTAAATCGGCGGCGACTGACTGGACACACTAGACGATTTCACCGGCGATTTAGTCACCCGGTTTAATCGCCCAATTTAATCGCCCGATAAAATCGCCTAGTGTGTCCAGACCTTTAATAAGGGCGGACACACTAGCGCTTTAATCGGGCGACTTTATCGCCCGATAATATCGCCCGATTCTATCGCGCGAGTCGAGTGGACACACTAGACGATTGAGTCGGGCGACTGAAATAATCGCCCGATAATATCAAAACGTTTTAGGCCGGACACACTATGTGATTTTACACGTGGCGCAATGAGTGCGTTGGCTGGTACGTGCGTGTGTGTAAGCGTACACGTGCGTGCGTGCATGCATATGCCATAGACGTGCGTGCGTGCGTGCGTGTGCACGTACATCTGCGTGCATGCAGCGTGCGTGCGTGGTGGTATGTAAACGTGCGTGCTGCTTTGTGTGTGTGTGTGCGTGCGTGCGTGTGTGCGTGGCGTGCGTGCGTGTGCCACGTATACGTGCCGTGCGTGCGTACGTGCGTACACGTGCGTGCATGTATGTGTGTGCACGTACACGTGCGTGCGTGTGTGCGTGCGTGTGTATGTTGCGTGCGTGCATGCGTGCGTGTGTGCGTGCGTGGTGTGTACGTACACGTGCGCGCGTGCGTGCGTGCGTGCGTGCGTGTGCAAAGTACACGTTGCGTGCGTTGCGTGCGTGGTGTGTACGTACACGTCGCGTTCGTCGCGTGCGTGCGTGGTGCGTGCGTGCGTGTGCACTTACGCGGTGCGTACAGCCTGCGTGCGTGCGCTGTGCACGTACACGTGTGCGCGTACGTGGCGTGCGTGTGAACGTACACGTGCATGCCCTGCGTGCGGTGTGGGAGTGCGTGCGTGTGCACGCACACGTGCGTGCGAGCGTGCGTTATGCCACATATACCTGCGTGCGTGCGTGTGCACGTTTACCTGCGTGCATGCGTGCGTGCGTACGTGCCTGCGTGCGTGTGCACGTACACGTGCGTGCATGTGTGCCTGCGTGTGTGTGCACGTACACGTGCGTGGCGGTACGTGCGTGCATCGCTGTTACAATGACATGACATATATAAACATGAAACATCGCTATTACGTCAGTATCATTGAACAACTCTGATTGGCTGATGAATTGTACAATCGCGGCAACTAAAATCGCCGACCCGCGACACACTAGGCGATTTTATCGGCGACTGAAATAATGCCATAATATCAAAACGTTTTGATCTATGCGATTAAATCAGGCGACTAACTAAATCGGCGGCGACTGACTGGACACACTAGGCGATTTCACCGGCGATTTAGTCGCCCGATTTTCGTCGCCCAATTAATCGGCATAGATCAAAACGTTTTGATATTATCGAGCAATTTAGTTGCTCGATTTAGTCGCCCGATTTAATTGCCTAGTGTGTCCGGGGCGCGAAAATTTTTTCCCACTTGAGTTCCGGACCACAGCAATCAGCGCACTCCATTCACTCGACTTCCTCGAAGCAACAATGTAAAATAAATACTACTATCCCTAACCCTAACCCTAACCCTAACCCGTACCCGAACCCTAACACTAACTATAATCCAACCATATATTCCAAAACACTATCTATGGTGGGTCCGGAACTCAAGTGGGAAAACAAATTTCGCGTCCGGGGCCGGCGATAAAATCGCCCGATTGTATAATTCATCAACCAATCAGAGTTGTTCTATGATACTGACGTATGAATAGCGATGTTTCATGTTTAGTATGTCATGTCATGTAATAGCGATGCACGCACGCACGCACGCACGTGTACGTGCACACGCACGCACACACTAATGCACGCACGTGTACGTGCACACGCACGCATGCACGTCTACGTGCACATGCATGCACGCACGGACGTGTACCTGCGCACACACGCACGTACGTACGCACGCACACATGCACACACGTGTACCTGCACACGCGCACACGCACGCACGCACACATACACACACGTGTACCTTCACACGCACGCACGCACGTACGCACGCACGCATGCACGCAGGTGAGCGTGCAATGCACGCACGCAAGCGCAACGCCAGGTGAACGTGCACACGCCACGCACGCACGGTACGTACACACGCACGCACGCACGCACGTGTACGTACACACGCACCGCACGCACGCACGTGTACGTGAACACGCACGCCACTCACACACACACGCAGGCACACACGCTGTACGTTCAACGCACGCCACGCACGCACGCACGCATGTACGCACGTGTAAGTGCACACGCAGCGCACGCCACGCACAACGCACATGTACGTACACACACACGCACGCACGCCCCCACGCCAGCACGCACGTGCACATTGCACACGCACGACGCGCGCACGTGTACGTGCACACGCACACATGCACGCACGTGTACGCACGCACGCACGCACGCACGTATACGTGCACACGCACGCACGCACGCACGTATACGTGCACACGCATACACGCACGCACACACGCACGCACACACGCACGCATGCACGCACGTTTACATAAACACGCACGCACGCATGAATGCACGCGCGGTGTACGTGCACACGCACGCACGCACGCACGCACCGCACGTCTACGTGCACATGCATGCACGACTAGCGATTTCACCGCGATTTAGTCGCCCGATATTTATCCGCCCGATTTAGTCCGATTTAGTCGCCCGATTTAGTCGCCCGATTTAGTCGCCCGATTTAGTCGCCCGATTTAATCGCCTAGTGTGTCCGGCCCTTTAACGCCGCACACGCGTGATACATAACACGTAAGCATGTACTGTTATTGTACAGATGCTCGGCCTAGCTGCTGCCTCGTATGGTGGCTACGGGGGATACGGCTCAGGTCTTGGCCGTAGCTACGGAGGATACGGCTCAGGTCTTGGCCGTAGCTACGGAGAATACGGCGGATATGGAGGATACGGCGGATACGGTGGATACGGAGGCTATGGCGGAAACGGACGTGGCTACAGAGGATATGGCGGATACGGACGTGAATACGGAGGATATGGCGGCTACGGAGGATACGGATACGGACACTAAACCAAGCTTGGCTTCGCTATATCCTGGCTATAGGATTTATCGACGAACCTTTTTGCTCCTTCACGTCGGATAACACGAATTTAATGCCTAGCTTCTTCCACATGTTAAATC
Organism: Priapulus caudatus; assembly: GCF_000485595.1. Taxonomy (NCBI): domain Eukaryota; kingdom Metazoa; phylum Priapulida; class Priapulimorpha; order Priapulimorphida; family Priapulidae; genus Priapulus; species Priapulus caudatus. The sequence goes on from NW_014577401.1 coordinate 147,810, forward strand.
ATGCCAATGCTCTTCAGATGACAAATAAAAAATTCCACTGATGCAATCTTGAAACTGCGCCATCATTCCGAGCCGGTCTATATACGCTAAGGTCCTGAGATTGGCAACTAGATATACCTGTTTCTCAAATCCTGTTTCCCACCAACTACGTTGCGCACGTATATTATACGAGAAATTAAAAACTTTTCGTGTGTAATACGTCTTAATAAATGCGTGTAAAATAAATCTTTGTTCAATGACACTTGCATGCTCTTTTTTGTATTGGTTTGCGTATTAATGCGTGACTGGGTGGGTGGGGCAACATTTCACGATTGCAGGGCGAATAAGCTCTTTGGGTACCGCTTGCACAGATTGCAGCAAATTCAATGTGTTTTAACAATTAATTTACTATGTAAAATAACCATATAAGAACTACTAGCTGATGAATTAAAAACATGTAAAAAGGCGGACTCAGCGACAATATATTCTGTACAATAATTTCCTGGGTACCTTTGCCCAGGCAGCAATCGATAGCTTATTTCCTAATCCGAAATATGTAATAAATAAAATTAGCATTTATAGAGATTCGATTTGCTGGGTTATAGGTCCGAGTCACGATACTGTCACCCATGGATGTGTCATTGACAAACGCATTCTACAGCGATTAGCCTCAGAAGTAGAGCTAGATAGCTCAGTTGTAACTTTCCTTGTTTATAAACACGGTAGGTCCTGGCGAAGGCAAAGCATGGTCTGATTCTCGTCTTTCATAGAAACGTACGCGAACGGCTTTTACTCGCCAAACGCTCGATCGTTCGGACGTAGGCCTATCGGACGTAGGCCTATCGGACGTAGGCCTATCGGACGTAGGCCTATCGGACGTAGGCCTATCGGACGACAATTAACCGATAATCGCTGCCTCATGTATGCGATTAAAAGCTGGTTTATGTGTGTCACGATAGTTTTTGAATCTTAAAAACTGTAACTCAATGAAAGGATGAGTTTATGTCACTTTCAGAGTTCTGGATTTTTATAAAATTCCAGTCGTTCATGCCACGTAAAGGCAGCCAATTAAGTAGGCATACATAGATAAGTACGTACGTACGTACATTCATACGCACATGCATGCGTACGTACGTACGCACGCACGCACGTACGCACGCACGCACGCACTCACGCACCCACGCACGCACGCACCCACGCACGCACGCACGCAGGCAGACAGGCAGGCAGGCAGGCAGACAGAATGACACGCACGCCCGCACGCACGTACGTACATCACAAACACAGAAATCACGCATATAGTTAAGATGTACTGCAGTAGGATTAAGTTTCAATATTTGGTATATTTATAATATGTTACATTTCCAGCTTTGCGTTCGTTTGTTGGACCTAATCCAATCCATTTGCAATATCGTGTTTACTCTCTGATCCAGTCTCTGATCGGTCTATGCGAACTACTGAGTAACGATGCATTGACCCCGGGGGGGGGGGGGTCACTCACTATTAGAACATTACCCCATGTGGATTTTTAATAAAAATAATAGCTAGGCCCCCTAGTGCGAACTGCACATTGGGAAACCCTACCCCCTATTGCAGACACAATTGAAGAATACCACCCCCTATTGCATACACAATGAAAATATCGACACGATGATTGCTGTAGCGGGGTTTAAGTTTTGTGTGCTACGGGGCCGCCCCTTCGGGGCCTGGGGCGGGGTACTATGTGGTTCGTCACGAGGGGGGGCCTACTGTGGGCGCGGTGCTTGACTTGAACGATCCCGAGGGCTTATTGCGGGATTAGCTTTGTAAAGGGGGGCCTATTTGCTCCCGCGCGGGCCCGCTTTAGAAGTTGAAAAACACCCCCCTAACTCGCAAAATTTGTAACGCACATGGGGTAATAACGGCAGATATAGTGACCCCCCGGGGCATTGACACATCCCGCCATGGACATGAATGCCAGTTTGTTTTATCCAGACTGTGGTAAGGCTTATTGTTCATTCATGTTGCAATACCAGCTATAGTAGTTAAATAATTAAATTTTAATTACTGATTAACTGCTTCTTTCCTTCTTTTTCGGCTAGGAGTGTCCGACTCTACTAGCTGTCAGTAAAATACAATGCAGAACAGCATCTATAGTTACGCTATGTAACCCTTCGCTCCTCAACAAGCCGATCGTACCTGTTGTAGAACGAGGGCTATAGCTGCGTTCTACATATAGGTGCAGTAGATTACAAAAATTCGACCTCTTAATGTTAGACTACACGGGGGACAGGGGTTGGCAGCAACTACTAGGAAGCAACTTGGTTAGAAAATAGCAGTTAATAATAATGGTGTTGGTGTGTAAACTCACTTTCGTTCACACGCTTTTCGGGGTAGCATGATAGCCTACGATTAAGCCTGATAACACGGGGAAATATTACAAGTAATTGCAGTTCCGAGGGACAGTGCTTGAAGTAACGTAAAGACACCACTGTCAGGGCGAGCTGGTACACAAACAGCCGATGATAATTTTACGCTGGTGGTACATCCCCTCGATAAATTTAACAGCAACGATTTGGCAGTGTGTAAACATAGGACAACATAGGGTAGGTGACAATTGCGCGCATAGTGATAGTTTTGCCGTACGTAGTTTCGAGACGAAGCGCATAGGGCCAAACAAGTCAAGGTCGTACGGGAGAATTGCCTAACAATCAGTTCGTTGCTTGAAATCTCCCAATGACATAATTTTTAGTTGAGGTTGCATATTAGCGTACGCCACAGGGCTATATGCATGTTATCTGTGTCAAAACAGCGAACTCATTCCTCCGTCACGGCTTGAAAAATTAGGTCGCCTAAGATTACGTAAGGGTGCCAAAAGGGTGCCAAAAGCGAAAGTATACACACCGAAATAAGTAAGATTTTTTAGCGACATGAGGATTACGCATTTGTTCGTATATTTTTGCCTGAGAATAGGTTATTGTTCTCTATAGGATGACTATGCAGTTTTCTCTGTACTGACGCAGCCATCCGCCCACTCGCGCTTACGTGATAACAAGAATGAACCAGATAATCATTGTCGTAGGAGGCAGAGATAGCGGCAATTGTTGCTAGCGAAGAGTAAGGGGGGCATGAAATTGGGTCATAAAAGTTACCGAGCGCTTTAAATAGGAGAAGGTAGGATGCAGAGATCACTCATCTTCCAGCATCTGCAGCTTCAGCCACAGGTAAGAGTTTTGCTTGATGTATCCACCGTGTAGTAGTCGTGGTAGTAGTACTAGTACTAGTAACAGTATTAGCTATAGTATTATCTAATGCAAATTCACATTTGCTTGCGTTCGGCACGCTATGCTATCCCTATCATCGTGCCCAATGATTGCAGATATCGGTTTGCTACGCGGCACTAATATAACGCTACGCGCTACACTGATACTAGTACCTGTATCTGTGTAGAATATTCTTCATTTTTGTCGTTCCAATAGCTTGTCAAATTTTAGATCTACAAAGCAGCAACGCGATGTTACAATATATGGTATCACTTTTTTTCTTTTTCTTTTCAGAACGACCCAACACACAAACCCCGCAAAATGAGGACCTATGTATTAGTTCTCCTTGCTTTCGTGGCTGTAAGTTGAGCTATCTATTACAACTTTAACGTTCTCTCTATTGCTTATGTAGAATATTATTAATATTTTGGTGAGCATTTATTTTTGTTCATACTCTGTATTCAATTGCTCAGAAGTGAGAGAAATTTGATCACGTGCTAGTTCAAAAACTCGTAAATAATTATCTAGTAAATGAAACTAACTCCGCACACATGATACATAACGCGTAAGCCTGTACTGTTGTAGATGCTCGGCCTAGCTGCTGCCTCGTTTGGTGGTGGCTACGGCGGATACGGAGGCCGTGGCGGATACGGAGGCTACGGAGGCCGTCGCGGATACGGAGGATACGGTGGCAATCGCAGATACGGAGGATACGGAGCCCATCGCAATCACGGAGGATACGGAGGCCATCGCGGATACGGAGGATTCGGTGGCCATCGCAGATACGGATTACAAGGCGGCTTCAAAAAATACGGCTACACTATTATCCATCGCTACGGAGGACACGGAGGATATGGCAGAGGCGGAGGATATGGCGGACACGGACGATATGGCAAACGCGGCGGATACGGAGGCTATGGCGGACACGGCGGACACGGAGGCTATGGCGGACGCGGCGGATACGGACGCGGCGGATACGGAGGTGGCTACGGAGGATATCGCCGAGGATATGGCGGATACGGACGTGGCGGCGGAGGATATGGCGGCGGAGGATATGGCGGCGGAGGATATGGCGGCGGAGGATTTGGCGGCGGAGGATATGGCGGCGGAGGATATGGCGGCGGAGGATACGGACATTGATAGGGGGCTATGGTGGTCATGGGGAAGGACATCGTGGTTACGGATACGGTCGCTAAACAAAGCGGTCATTTCTAAACCAACTTGGTACGATTAATCCACAAATGCACGTTTCCGACATAACGCAACTAAAGACCGGCACAAATTTAGTAGCTACCATTTCACCTGCTAAATTATACAACGTCTTCGTTCGGTATCTAAAAGTTAACATGGTTTAGAGCCAGTCTAGCTGCCAGGATCCATACACTTGCGCTGATTTGATGCATTTTAATTCGTCCTCTTGTTACTAATATTTTACCGATGTTATAAACCATCGTAATATGTTAAAAATATTATATCAGGTCGCCTTTATAATCAGGTGCGCCAGATGTTTTCGTTCTCCTGTATATTTATATTTATATATATAATAAATCTTTTGTCCAATAACACTTACTTACTATGTACAAGAACTTGTATTGCTTCTGTATGTTGAATTGCTACTGTCGCAGCGTGCATGACATGCAACACACACGCACACGCACGCACACACGCACGCACGCACGTAATCAATGTATAGTTTATGATTTATTGAATTGATTATGAAAACAGTCAGTGTAATACACACACCCACACCCACTACCAACCCACCCACCCACACACATACACAGACACACACACACACACACACACACACACACACACACACACACGGGCACGCACGCACGCACGCACGCACGCACGCACGCACGCACACACACACACACACCACACACACACACACACAATATCAGGAGTCTATCAATATTGATAGACTCCTGACAATATGTAATAAACCCTACATAACAGGAGTCCTGCTAGGTATAACTATGAAAATGCAACTAACCATTTATATACAGGGAGAATATCGGTGAAGACCTATAATCGAAATTGAACTCATTCTATAAAGATATGAATACACTGTGGTCATACGGTCGCGCGCACGCACGCACGCACGCACGCACGCACACACACGACGCACAACACACGCACAAGACACAGACACACACACACCACACACACACACACACACACACACAACCACACACACAACACACACACACACACACCACACACACATACACACACAACACAACACACACACACACACACACACACACACACACACACACACACACACACCACACACACACACACACACACACACAATATCAGGAGTCTATCAATATTGATAGACTCCTGACAATATGTATAAACCCTACATAACAGGAGTCCTGCTACGGTATAACTATGAAAATGCAACTAACCATTTATATACAGGGAGAATATCGGTGAAGACCTATAATCGAAATTGAACTCATTCTATAACTAGACAGAGGGCACTCACGGAGAGTGCATACCTCCGCGAGCATGTAACATGTATGTGCTCGCTGTGGGTGCGGCTGCTGACTGACTCGCCGCCTCAACTGGTGGCTGCTGCTGACTCGCCACTCGCTGACTCGACACGCTATCGATCGCGCGGTTGGCTTGCTGACTGACTCGCCTGCTGCTGACTCGCCGCTCACTGGTGGCTGCTGCTGACTCGCCACTCGCTGACTCGACGCGCTATCGATCGCGCGGTGGCTACACACACACACACACACACACACACACACACACACACACACACACACACACACACCACACACACACACACACACGCGCGCGCGCGCGCGCCGCGAGCGATTGCATGACCTCCGTTTGCGCGAGGTAAAGATATGAATACACTGTGGTCATACGGTCGCGCGCACGCACGCACGCACGCACACACACACACGCACACACACGCACGCACGCACACGCACGCACGCACACCACACTACACACACACAACACACACACACACACACACACAACACACACACACACAATATGTATAAACCATACAGGAGTCCTGGTACGTGTAACTATGAAAACGCAACTAACCCTTTATATACTGGGAGAATATCAGTGAAGACCTATAATCGAAATTGAACTCATTCTATAAAGATATGAATACACTGTGAACCGATCGTGCGGTCATACGGTCGCGCGCACACGCACGCACCGCACACACACACGCACACCACACGCACACAGACACAGACAACACACGTCACGCGCCCGCACGCACGCACGAACGCACGCACACACACGCACACACACTCTTTAAATCATAATTAATATCTTAATGTTTACGCGTGCGTTGACCGTCATATAGAACTGCTCTTTGTTGACTCTTGTAACGTTACTTAAACATGGATTGAGTTGCTGCCTCCCATGTACGACGAGTCGGACATTCAATATAACGACATGCCCGAGTTACACCCAGTGTCGGAGACTCACTTTGATGTGGCCGCATATCCCCTCGCCCCCCCGCAGCCTCAGCCTTCACCTCAGTCTGTCCCCCTCCTACGGTTAATGAACTAGCTGACATGCTGGGACAAGCTCTACGCACCTCCCCCCACCATACCTTTCCTGAATCCATTATTCCTATGGTATACCAAAAAGTGCATATTATAATGTCTCGAAGCTCAACACTGCGAGGTACGCAACAATTTTTGCCGATATACGACTGTTTCACAGCCTACGGGACGTGTTATTATCTCGTTGATTGTAGTATTCATTGTGGTAATCTTTGCGTGAAACGTTATGTAGAAATCTGTTTATCGTTTCTTTCATTTGTCCGTAACGGTACGTTTACACTATATTGTCAGACCTGCTAAACACATTTTCTTCAATTAGAGTTTGGTATGGGCCTAAAACATTTATATCGAAAATATGAAAATCCAGTTTTGCGTTTTTTGTTGGCTGTATGATGTGTGGAAGTGACAAAAGGTTGTCAGGTCCACATCGGTGTTGTAATAATAGAATTATTTGTAAATAATGGATTATGGTAATTAATTGGTGGCTGTGTGTATTAATGTGATTATGATTATGAATATGAGATATAAAGGAGCACGAGGCTCGATGTATTTAAACGTGGTTTTGGTAATGCGTGTCGGTACGCGGCATATGTTGTATTGTAGGTATTGTAGTTGTATAAGAGGATGCACGTACGGCGTACAGCATAAAAAGACGCAAGACTGAGAGTAATTGCAGCGATATCAAAATGTTCACTGCCAAATGTGTTGAAGTTCTGACTTGTATGGTGATCGTACTTTTATCGTTACTTGTTTTATAAATATAGTGCGCGTTAATCGAAAGCTTAACGTAGAGGCACGCGTCGAGGCCAAGACACACCCTGATGGGTTGGTGCATGTCATCGCGTACAGCTTCTACCGTGACGACGCCTGTTTAAGGGGTGTCCGGCATTCGAATTTATGGTCGAGACCTGTACGAAAACGTGTATTATTGCATCTTCTATTATTGTATTGGTTAAACCGGCAAGATTGTTTGTTTCCTCGAGGAAGTAGTTACCCTGTATATGTGTGTGTGTCTATTTATGCGTGCGAATATTTATTATAATTATATTTTACAGTAGCACCAATCGTCGTCACGCATAGGCGATAGACAACGCTTGGACATAGTACTTAAGTTTGAGGGCATGCCAACAGTAGAGTTAAAGGCACTAGCATTGCACGTAACAGCAAGCATGTATTCACTTTTATTTTTTTGACCGCCGCCGTCAATCTCATATCCATACAAATTAACGACCCATCCGGGCCAGACCAGTCTAATTATTTTCCGCTCCAGCTCTCACGGCTTCATACTTCATTGTACTAACCGGTTCCTCTCTTCCCCTCCATCTGTAAAGCGCCACGATATACCCTTACCCACCAGGACGCCCCAACCACATTGTAACACCATCAATGAAAGACGAGACATTCGCTAGAGCGTCCGCACTGCAACTACCCGACTGGACGCGGGATTAGGACGAGGAAGCCCCATCCACTGCCATTACATTTCGGCAGCATCCCATTGTGACCTCAACGCCGAACGAAAGGGTTTGCGCCGCACCCTAATTTTGAGCACCAGATCCAGACCGAATACAGCCGAAACCCTGTCCAGGAAACCCAGGCTTGACAACCAGCTGACTCACCTTGAAGAAGAAACACCAGAAGGACATCACTGCACTGGAGATAGCGCTTGCGCGTGCTAATGGTGTGCAGCGCAGAGGCCGAGAGGATGGCTGACCGCCAGCTGCACATGACGACCAACCTGCTGACCGCTATAGCCAGGCAGCGCGCACAGTCGCTGCACACCCCGGACACCAGGACGCCAGGACACAACGACACCAGAACACCGGCCACCAGGACGCCAGGACACCGGACACCAGGACACCAGGACACAACGACACCAGGACACCGGCCACCAGGACGCCAGGACACCGGACACCAGGACACAACGACACCAGGACACCGGACACCAGGACGACAGCACGACCTGATTCGTTCCCGGACCCGTCGGCTCGCCATCACCGACGCTGCGGCCTCAAATCGTTTAAAATGAACTACTATTCTACCCTCTTCTTTCTCCCTTCCATCACTCTGTTCATTTACAAATTCTTTTGCGCTACTTTCCCTTTCGGCACTGCGTTCTTTTCTCTCCCACTTTTCTACCTACTCTTTCCCTACCCTCCTTTCCATAAAAACGTATCAGCCTATTTGTTTACCGTTTATTCCCTAGTATTGCCTATCTATTTCCCATTTACTGCTTATCAATTACCCATTTATTGCCTATGTCATGTATTTTATATGCTTGCTTATTTTATTATATTATTGCGTTTCCCACTGCCGTATTTCCTCGTGTTTTAATCCGTAAATTATTATAACAGTTTTTATTTACTGCTTATACGTTTTAAAATTGTATTGCTGTTACATGAATTTTGCTTTCACCTGCAAATGCGCTTCAATTTTGTTTTTTGCCGCTACATTTCGCGCTAAAGTTTTCTGCTTTACATGCTATTGCTTATTACTGCACTTCATTATTAATGCTTTCCTGCTTTTCTCTGTATTATTGTCATCTTGTTTACAAAATTTTATCCTAGTGCATATCCTGCTTCCGCCAATCCCTGCTAACGGATACATCTTCTATACCTACCTATGCTACATCTTTCTTCATTTTAGCATTTCTAAATTCCCATCAAACTTGACTAAAGTAATAGGATCTTCAATGATTGCGGCAAATAACATTACCGGTTGCTCTCCACACGGAAGTTTACACCCCATTTTTGAGTAGAGGCAGCCGGAGCTGCATTGCACGATGGGTCATCGTCTTTCCCGCGGTGTGGGGGGAAACGTAGCAAGGCTGATGTCATTGCGCGACCGCATTTAGGCAGCCAGGCCAACACACAGGCTATTTTACACGCATACCAACGGCTAGAAGCACCGATCTATCTCCTGGCTGCTGGACACATACATTGCTACGATAGCTCAACCAGGGTGCAACCGCACACCCACACATTACACGATTACACATCTATGGCTATCTATATCACCTCTATTCTTAACTTGCCGAAGGGGGCGCAGCACATCTCCAACCCCACTCGCCCAAATTGTCATTCATACGTCATCACATTTACAACTGTCGCGTATGGCGCTAAAGGACCTATGCCTTCCTTTGTATGCCAGCAGTGATTGGTAAGAGCATATTCGGTAGTGGGATGCGCGACTCACCTTGCAAGATCGGGGGTATAAAAGAGCCCTCACGAGAGACAGCGGGGCTCGTCATCCTCTACCTCGGTCTGTTGCTAAATTTGAGTGTGTAGTGCGCAGCAACTGTAGTTTACCCCTGTGCTGATTTGTATACGTGTTTCTAGTGGATCTAATAATAACTCGTCATCCTGCTACGATAATTGCCTAATGTCATTTTTTACTACTTAGAGAAAAACCAAAAAAAATTGTTTTAAGATTTAAAGCGAGATCATAATTTTTTCGCGAATTATTATTTACATTAATGCATGATAATGTTAGCATTAAACATACAATATACTACCAACATGGTTGTGTGCATCACAACAATGGCCGCAGGTGACTTAGGCAAAATGTCTAATGATCCCGCGCGTGGACTTATGCAGTTGACCAGATGACTTGGGCATTATGTCTTATACAGGAAAAATGTGACTTAGGCAATATTTCTATGATTACCAGTATGACCAACATGTAATGCAATTATATCAATGAATAGATTAGAATTATGCGCTGTACAATGTGCTAGGTAGTTAAAAAAAAGATGAATACACTGTTCTGACTGAAACTTCATTGTCCTGTATCAGCGGGATTTTTCTTACAATAATCGACAGGCGTGCACTAAACATTGTACGCGTAAGAATTGATTTATGCTTCCAAATGCGGTAGGAGTCAATAATCTGATGCACACACCGTGGCATGACTCGACTTCATGCCTGGAAGATCATTTGAATTTTTCTGTTGGAACAATTGGCATCTGCCCCTCAAGAGTGTCGCACCCATTCCAGTGGTTCATTGGGGAATGCTATCCTTTGGGGTAAGCGTACCAATCTGATGTTTCTCATTGAAATCCAATTTATATTGGATTCGCCTGAACTACCAATAAACCACAACGCTGCTTCAGTTGGTGTACCTGTAGCATCACCTCCAGCTCTCTTTCTCGCTGGTACTGATACTTTGACCATAACCACCATCCAACTTCATATTTGGCTCGTGTAGACTTCAAAACATGATATGGAGAGGTCCAGACGAATACGCGCACTCTGAAATATAACCACATAATCATGAGGTAAAGATTTCAACATACCATGCCAA
>NW_014577401.1:158911-171815 GCF_000485595.1 Priapulus caudatus
GGTGTGGCCAGGAACAAGATATTTCTGAATAATTCTATATCATGCTTCATTGCAGATTTAGAACGCATTGTACGTATACGTTACGGTTCTGAGTATCCACAACCATCACTCCAGATAAATTATTGTGTTTTAATAGCCAGGTTGTTGCTGAATTAGCTCTGTGCAAACGTGCTTCCGGTACTGGGTGGCAAATACTTCACTACTAATTTCCTTCAGTTTTATCCCACTCCATAGCAGCAACCCTCACTTGGTTTTGCAGGTTCATCCAGTGTAGAAATTTATGGACTTGCATGCTTAGTTTATTAATACAGTTTGCTGGCCTCTCGACTTGGGACAAAGGAGTACTGCTTGTAAAAGTGCGCATTGTCACAACTGACCGCTCATCATTAGCTGCTCCTTCGTCTTTTGATGTTCTCTGCTCTAAGCTCGATGCTTCTGGTCTGTATGTGTGCTCGTAGGGTAGCCCTGATCCAGATTAACATGTGTTGGCGGCTCACTACCACATTCACACTGGTCTTTTGCATTGGGATAAAGCTGAAAAATTGTTTGCCTCCAACACTCTCACCTGAAAATCTTCTCCCCGACGACAGCGAGCACCAGCCTTCTGTTTTTTGCGCAGCTGGTTGTACTAAAGGATAAACAAATTTGGCCTTTGGGTAGGCCAGGATATAAAAACTTCTTGTTTCTTGTAATGCCGGAACCACTACGGCAGTATGGCGATGGAGGCTTGGTAGATTGGTCAGCCAGTTCTTCAAGAAGTTTGGTCAGCCTCTCCCCACTTGGAACACATTACCTGCAAAAAAATTAAAGATGAGATATATTTACGTTGACTTTTTTTAGGAGCCACTCAGCCAGTCCTAACTTGACTGGGCATCCCACGTTGGAGAGAAACCATTTGAGAACACATTTGATTGAATTTCATGCAGTGTAGTTCAACCGACCGACCGCGGGACATTAAATACCATTGTATGAGAAATATTCATAAATAATCTTATGTCCAATTTGCGTTAGATTGATTCGTTTCCAGGCAGATTTTTGGCTCACTCGCAGGAGTGTGGGAGAGTGATACGATTGCCGGGAGCCTCGGCGGAGTCCTGCGGACCTGGGCCCATAAAGAAATAAAATTAACTTAATCCTACCAGTTTTGGGTCTTGGCGCTGAAGGCGAGGTTGTTATTCTCATCCTGCAACATGCAAACGCGTTCTATCTGCGACAGGACCAGCGTTGAACTTTGAAACGGATTCTGCACACTGGAATTGATGTTGCATCACTCAGTTTTAAGTTGTTAGGAGAAGTAGTTTTCCGCTGCATGCCGTAGTTCTTCTTCTGCCTTTTTATATAACCTGCAAGGAAAGATATCACAAACATAATTCAACAACCGACAACTGGCCAGGCTCTTTTAGTTTTAGTACACGTATACAGTAAATGTGCGTGTTAATGTTAGTACTGTAGTAGTTTAAAGTTGAATATTTTATTAATTTTAGTAAGTCCAGGTACTATACCTTACTTATTTACCAAAGTATGTACATTTGATCTACGTTCTTCCCTAGGACATCATTGACCAGAATCTGTCAAGATTCTTTTGCCGCTTGCTTCCTCATTCAAGGACTGCACTTCGCAGATTTGAATTTTGCGGCAGAGATTCAGACTCGACAAGGGGCGTCCCATTTTGTTTGCGGTCTCTCCTTCCCTTTGCGATTCTTGCAAAGCCTCCCCTTTTTAAACGTTTTAGCTTTAGTAATGATGAGCTTCCATCGCTACCGCTGGACGTTTACGTCCGCTTCGCGCTTAGTCTTCATCAGCATTATCATCTGCATATCTGCTTCAATTTCTTCATCGCAATTATCATCTGCTTCAATATCTATCATCAGCATATCAATCTGATCCAGCTGCTTCATAATCATCATCAGCAGTTATCATCTGCGTCAGCTGATCAAATATCATCATCAGCATTATCATCGGGTCAGCTGATTCAGCGCTCACTATCCAAGGCTGATCACCATCAGTAGAAGTAGTTTGTATCCACATCTGAGTTATCAAGTTTTCACTCCCTGAGAGAAAAAAACAACGATGATTAGCTCTACTAGATGATGCATAACAATAGATCGTAATCCCTCCTTAAGGTATGGTAAAAACGATTAGCTAGGCCTATATTAAAATTTACGGCAAGTAAATTTGGTTCACCATCACCGACATCATGCGATTTATGTTGCTTTCTTTTATATTTTATTAAAATTTAAATTACACACAGTTGGCGACCTTTAAATTAATCCAGATTAATCTCTACTGACCGGCGGTAGGTAGGGCCCCATCTACTAAAAATCAAACAAAGATACAAACACTTGAAACATCTAATTTAATAGGCATAAGCGTCTACACCTTGGAATTTCAGCGTCGGCGGTCGGCAATCGTCAATGCCACCTTATTGCCGACCTCAAACGTTGTCACGGACGGCGATGTTTTTTAGCCGACTTATCAAACTGCCTTGTGAGAGGCCATATGGCCTTAGTAGCTAAGGTCTAGCCAAACTTACCATTAAAATGTACGTAGCATTTGTCGGCGGTACATTTTATGTTTGTCAAACAAAAAAAATCCGTCTAGAACGTTTGACTAGATTTAGTCAAAGTTGTCTACACAATTGACAAAGACATACATATGCGGTATGACTTTGCGCAAACATTAGAATTAGATCACTCTTAATAAAAATGATAAGCATGCCTATTATAGTATTCAGTTTACAAGTAAGATTACAGCTTACTGATTACAACCATGTGCCGAGGTTCTGCCATTACATTCCTGCACACATGGCTGCTACCAGCCGTTGCTAGCTACAGTGTGCCTGACACATGGTTAGGCTAGACAAGGAAGCTCCTAGATAACCTTGAAAAAATAGCATTTAAACTAATCAATTAATATCCATACTAGTAACCATAAAGTAACATGATCTACAGCTTCTTTCTACAGTGAATGTAGTCCCGCGTTTTACACGTCTCAGACCATCTTTAACATACAGAGTGAAATTTGGCCTAACTCACACACTAGGACAAAGGCAGAATTACAAACACTGCACTTGAAACAGCTCTTGATTTGGTCAAATGGACTTGCGACAATTTTTGCAGCAGATACACAGATTACTTTTGCTAGTGGTTGACTTAGGCAAAAAATAAATATTTTCACTGTAATTTGTGACTTTAGGCAATTAATCGTATGAGGATGACGAATATACGGTGAAACGGCCAGTTGTAAACTACTATCCTTCTACTCTTTTATTCTCTGTTTTACACACAATTACACGGCGGCACCATAGCACGCAAAGCTACCAGCGCACAGTCGTTGGCAGCCGCAATTATCCAGCGACTACAATATGTATAAACCATACAGGAGTCCTGGTACGTATAACTATGAAAACGCAACTAACCATTTATATACTGGGAGAATATCGGTGAAGACCTATAATCGAAATTGAACTCATTCTATAAAGATATGAATACACTGTGAACCGATCGTGCGGTCATACGGTCGCGCGCGCATCTTTAAAGAAAATTCCATTTATAAATCTTCACCGATATTCTCCCAGTATATGAATGGTTAGTTACGTTTTCATAGCTACACCTATACCAGGACTCGTGTATATGGTTGTCTATTGTGTGTGTGTACGCGCGCGTGCATGTGTGCGTGTGCGTGTGCGTGTGCGTGTGTGTGTATGTGTGTGTGTGTGTGTGTGTGTGTGGTGTGTGTGGTGTGTGTGTGTGTTGTGTGTGTGTGTGCGTGCGTGCGTGCGTGCGTGTGTGTGTGCCGTCTACATACATACGTGCGTGCGCGTGTGTGTGTAGGTATATGGATAGCCATCGTGTTCACAATTACTGTTTTCCCCGCAGTAGAATTAATTAACCCGGAGATAAATTATAGTACTTTGTATCCAATCAGGAGACGGGTAATATAACTATTTTCAGCTATTATTGGTACCAGTTAGCAGTCATTGTCGCAAAATTTATCCACCGTCAAATCACTCTAACAGTTGTGAAAATGTGTATAATATCATTTTGACTATTACCAACATCGCCCCCTCCCGCCATTTCATCGTCACGCACTAACATCCCTAGTATGCGGAAAACCCATAATTGATAAGTTACAACATTGTCATGTCATCGGGAGAGGATCCAACTCACACCTGTTACTACAACGTGATCAAGATTTTCCAGACTAAACTCGAGAAAGTGACATAACCAGAAGCTGGATCAGAATTAAGCTATAGGTCACGAATTAAAACGTATGACGCACGACGCGCGCCTGTTCACTCGGGCATACGAATGTCATAAGACAAACTCCGACCCGAAACACGGCAGGAGAATAAATCCTCACAGTTTGTTCTGCCCACTGGATGTGCAGCATGCCCTGTTTCGCCTGATGACTCCCTAGTTTAATCGCTCATATAATAATAGTGTCAGACCAGCATGGCTTGGCCACGGCGAGTGGGGTGAATTTAAGAAATTCATGCAAAGTTTGAACTTTAGAAGTGAAAACTTAATCCGTAGGCAAACTCATCATGTGTGTTGAGAGTGTGTCAGCTAGACGGCAAGTAGCCATTGCGCAGATGTGTGGCGTAACATTTACCTGAATATTCACTGGATGCACTTGGCTCTAACAATGAATGGTAGCATAGGGGGTGAGGTAGCAATGAAGAGTGAGATGTGCTTATATGTTACGTAAAACAATTGAATCACACAAAAAATGAAGCAATGTTTATTGTCACATTCGCCGTCTCCCTTCACCGTCAATTGCGCATGCTGTGTAAATCTCACGACATGGTCTCACCTCCGAAACAACACGCTATCGTCGCATCTCTCTCTCTCTCTCTCTCTCTCTCTCTCTCTCTCTCTTTCTTTTTCTCTCTATCTATCTATCTACTCGCTCTCTCTCTCCTCTCATCTCTCTCTTTCTCTCTCTCTTTTCCCACCTTTTTTTCTTTTCCTTTTTTCTTCTTTCTCTTTTTTTATCTCTCTCTCTCTCTCTCTCTCTCCTCTCGTCTATCTCTCCTATCTCCTCTCTCTCTCTCTCTTCCTCTTCTCTCTCTCTCTCTCATCTCTTCTTCTCTCTTTTTCCTCTCTCTCTCCTCTCTCTCTCTCTTTCGTCTTCTTCTCTCTTCTCTCTCTCTCTCTCTCTAATTTATCTCTCTCGCGCTCTCTCTCTCTCTCCCTCTCTTCTCTCTCTCTCTCGCGCTCCTCCTCAGCTCTCATCTCTCTCTCTCTTTCTCTCTCTTCTCTCTCTCTCTTTCTATCTATCTATCTCTCTCCCTCTCCCTCGCGCTCTCTCCCTCTCTCTCTTCTCTCTCTCTTTCTCTTCTCTCCCTCTCTCTCTCTCTTTCTCTCGCTCTCTCTCTCTTTCTCTCTCTCTCTCTCTCTCGCTCTTCTCTATCTATGTTATCTATTCTCTCGCTCTCGTCTCTCTCTCTCTCTCTCTCTCTCTCTCTCTCTCTATCTCTCTCTCTCTCTCTCTCTCTATCTATCTAACTCTCTCGCTCTCTCTCTCTCTCTCTCTCTCTCTCTCTCTCAAAGTATATGTTACCGCATATTAAAATAAGTGGATCAGTGAATCTAGTTGAGTCTCTTCTTTTGATAACATTAGGAAATTATTAATCTAGTAAGCCTCTTTGAACTTTCACTGCTGCAGGGGTGAAATCGAAACTTTTCGATGCCGCAGAACACACAATTCGAGATAGAGCGTAAATCCGCGGTATAGAATGTGCGACGACGTGTGAGGGCGTGTTCATTATACATAAGCGCGATCTGATATGTAGGCGCTGCCAATAATATAACGGTACGGCTAGTAAATGAATAATATAATATATATATATATATATATATATATATATTATATGCACTAGAGCATATACTTCTCCGAGAGCATCATATATCGCCTATATTCTACGTAGACGCTGATCAAACGCACGATTACAATACGCACTGTCATCGCACGAACGCCAGTGCATGTGTACGGACACAGTATAAAAAAAACCCTTGTGTATCTGTGCACAACCGGGTGCTTGGGATGACTGTGCATTTAAAGAAGGGCATTTTCACAGTATCAAAGTATAATCATTAAGCGAACTTCTAGCTAAATAGGGCATCGAGTCCTACCCCCTATCTCGCTTTACACCACCGACACATGTCTACGCTACGCCGCGTTCGTTCTAGAGTGGGTCAGCCCTACACCATAGTTACTGCCAGGGTTTCAGGCGAGTTATGCGGTTGTTTGATGTAGACTTTAATTAGGGAGGTGTGAAATACGAGCTATAGAAAGCGAATGTTGCTAATGCGCAAAGGCCGCGCAACACACGCACGATATTAACGAAAGAGAAAGGGAAAATCTTTCTCAATACGCCTTTTACCTCATCTTCAGCAACTCGCACACCACGGAGTCCCCGTGCGTACTAGACAGGCCAAAGCGAGTATTTTAGAAGTGTAGTGATCATTAATACTCATTGCATGTATGCAGCACACGGGCATCGAAATAATTGATTGCAGTTATTAAAGCTACTCACGTGTAATACAGATGCTAAAAGACCACCCGAACCATAATAATAAATAATAATAATAAATCAATCAAGGAATGCAGGTAGCGGGAATCTGATGGGGTGGAGAGCTAGCAGGGGATCATTGTGTGCGCACAAACATTTAAATAGGAGAGCGTCGGATGTACTGACGATTTATCCGCAGCTTCAGCCACAGATAAGAGTTTCAAACATGGAACTCTAAGTTCAGCAACATGGAATCAGGAGCGTATAATGACAAAGCGTATTTGTCATTCATTATACGCTCCTGATGGAATGTAGAATGCGTGGGATCCCTGCGACCTTTTACTCTGCAGTTAGCTCAACCCGTACAGTCAGCCCTTCATTCCGTAATAAGTTATCTCATTTGACTCTTATATGGCCATATTAATTAGTTTCGTCAAACGTGGTCATATAATTTAGATTTACAGGCACGAGGCCCTGGAGTGCACGTATCGATTATGGCATTATGCGATATCGTAACATGACATACGATATCGTAACATCGTATGTATATGACTCCCTGCATGATATATAGGTCACATGTAATATTATAAGTCACATACACACATATATATATATAACAGTATAATAGTATATAATATATAATATAGTGTCATATATAATATAAGTCACACACACACAGACACACAAAACCATACAGGAGTCCTGGTACGTGTAACTATGAAAACGCAACTAACCCTTTATATACTGGGAGAATATCAGTGAAGACCTATAATCGAAATTGAACTCATTCTATAAAGATATGAATACACTGTGAACCGATCGTGCGGTCATACGGTCGCGCGCACGCACGCACGCACACACACACGCACACACACGCACACAGACACAGACACACACGCACGCACGCACGCACGCACGAACGCACGCACACACACGCACACACACTCTTTAAATCATAATTAATATTCTTATGTTTACGCGTGCGTTGACCGTCATATAGAACTGCTCTTTGTTGACTCTTGTAACGTTACTTAAACATGGATGAGTTGCTGCCTCTCATGTACGACGAGTCGGACATTCAATATAACGACATGCCCGAGTTACACCCAGTGTCGGAGACTCACTTTGATGTGCCGCATATCCCCCTCCCCCCGCAGCCTCAGCCTTCACCTTTAGTCTGTCCCCCTCCTACGGTTAATGAACTAGCTGACATGCTGGGACAAGCTCTACGCACCCCCCCCCCTCCATACCTTTCCTGATCCATTATTCCTATGGTATACCAAAAAGTGCATATTATAATGTCTCGAAGCTCACACCTGCGAGGTACGCACAATTTTTGCCGATATACGACTGTTTCACAGCCTACGGGACGTGTTATTATTCCTCGTTGATTGTAGTATTCATTGGTGTAATCTTTGCGTGAAACGTTATGTAGAAATCTGTTATCGTTTCTTTCATTTGTCGTAACGGTACGTTTACACTATATTGTCAGACTGCTAAACACATTCTTCAATTAGAGTTTGATATGGGCCTAAAACATTTAATCGAAAATATGAAATCAGTTTTGCGTTTTTTGTTGGCTGTATGATGTGTGGAAGTGACAAAGGTTGTCAGGTCCACATCGGTGTTGTAATAATAGATTATTGTAATAATGGATTATGGTAATAATTGGTGCTGTGTGTATTAATGTGATTATGATTATGAATATGAGATATAAAGGAGCACGAGGCTCGATGTATTTAAACGTGGTTTCGGTAATGCGTGTCGGTACGCGCATATGTTGTATTGTAGGTATTGTAGGTTGTATAAGAGGATGCACGTACGGTACAGCATAAAAAGACGCAAGACTGAGAGTAATTGCAGCGATATCAAAATGTTCACTGCCAAATGTGTTGAAGTTCTGACTTGTATGGTGATCGTACTTTATCGTTACTTGTTTTATAAATATAGTGCGCGGTTAATCGAAAGCTAACGTAGAGGCACCGGTCGAGGCACAAGCACACCCTGATGGGTTGGTGCATGTCATCCGTACAGCTTCTACCGTGACGACGCCTGTTTAAGGGGTGTCCGGCATTCGAATTTATGGTCGACTGTACGTAGAAACGTGTATTATTGCATCTCTATTATTGTATTGGTTAAACCGGCAAGATTGTTTGTTTCCTCGAGGAAGTAGTTACCCTGTATATGTGTGTGTGTCTATTTATGCGTGCGTAATTATTATAATTATATTTTACAGTAGCACCAATCGTCGTCACGCATAGCGATAGACAACGCCTTGGACATAGTACTAGGTTTGAGGGCATGCAACAGTAGAGTTAAAGGCACTAGCATTGCACGTACAGCAAGCATGTATCACTTTTATTTTTTGACCCCGTCAATCATATCCATACAAATTACGACCCATCCGGGCCAGCCAGTCTAATTATTTTCCGCTCCAGCTCTTCACGCTTCATACTTCATTGTACTAACCGGTTCCTTCTCTTCCCCTCCATCTGTAAAGCGCCCACGATATACCCTTACCACCAGGACGCCCCATCCACATTGTAACACCATCAATGAAAGACGAGACATTCGCTAGAGGCGTCCGCACTGCAACTACCCGACTGGACGCGGGATTAGGACGAGAAAGCCCCATCCACTGCCATTACATATTCGGGCAGCATCCATTGTGACCTTCAACGCCGAACGAAAGGGTTATGCGCCGCACCCTAATTTTGAGCACCAGATCCAGACCATACAGCCGAAACCCTGTCCAGGAAACCAGGCTTGACAACCAGCTGACTCACCTTAAGAAGAAACACCAGAAGGACATCACTGCACTGGAGATAGCGCTTGCGCGTGCTAATGGTGCATGCGCAGAGGCCGAGAGGATGGCTGACCGCCAGCTGCACATGACGACCAACCTGCTGACCGCTATAGCCAGGCGCGCACAGTCGCTGCACACCCGGACACCAGGACGCCAGGACACAACGACACCAGATGAAGTGAGTTACGCTAGCGTGTCGAACTGTGCACCGCCGCGCGGCAGTCTAGGTCATGCAGCCGAGCGTTTTTTTAAAAAAAACTTGAAAATGCTACGTAGATGGACTCGTAGCGCCATCTATGGGTGGCGATAACTTCCAAATTAATGTCAGGGCATAAATCAGCGAAAAGGGAAAATTATTTTTATACACGAAAAGCACGCGCGCCGAGCCACAAAGCAACAAAAACGAGTATTTGGATTTATTCTCGCCCTACGTGCAAAGCCGAAAGACTTCTGCAATGGCCAGAACTGCTGAATTGACCGATTCTACGGCTTTATCCTATACCTAAAAGGCCTCGTGAAAAGTATTCTAATATAGGGCAGCGAGTTGTCCATAGATGGCGCCAGTGTGGCGCTGTTCGCGCTTCGCGCGTTTATCCGGCTGCAGTTTGTCGAGTTGTCCATAGATGGCGCCAGTGTGGCGCTGTTCGCGCTTCGCGCGTTTATCCGGCTGCAGTTTGTCAAGGGCTATGATGCTATCAGGAGTAGATAATAGAAGATTCTATTATCTACTCCTGATGCTATTGTACTTAAGCTAAATCCGGTAGTACATCATGCAGTATATCAAGCTCATTTTTGGTAACAACTAAAAACGGCCGGGCCATAGTCTATATATACTTAGATACAATATAATGTAACCCAAACCCAAGAGGATAGGGCCACAGGGGCATGTAACGTACTCCGTGGCCCATAAATATGCTCTCTAATAACATGCAAGCTTTCAAATTAACCCGGAGTAGATTCGCTAACACCCAAGGTGGACTGGCTATATTCTATGTTGTATATATAATGGCCCATTATATATACAACATAGAATATAGCCAGTCCACCTTGGGTGTTAGCGAATCTACTCCGGGTTAATTTGAAAGCTTGCATGTTATTAGAGAGCATATTTATGGGCCACGGAGTACGTTACATGCCCCTGTGGATAGGGCCCCTATCCTCTTGGGTTTGGGTTACATTATTGTATCTAATATATACTATACTCTATACTATATAGCTCCAAGAAACGGTATTGCTAGGGTTAGAATACCGTTGTAGAATACCGTATAGACAATCCGTCGCACAGCCTGGTCGGGCTATATACTATAGTACAGTATATGTATATAGTACAGTACTATATGTATCTATATTACAGTAGAGGCCGGTCTATGGTTTGCAAACGTCATAAATGCAGGGTTTCTTCTGAGGGAAAATTAGATAAAGGAGGTAATGGCCATGCAGTTTGGGGAAAACGGGTTCAAGGATAGAGAACATGGATCCCAATAAAACCAATGTCATTTACATCAATATTATTGATTATATTGATTATATTTTTGGTTAGGGTTATGGTTATAGGGTTAGGGTTAGGGTTAAGGTCAGGTTATTAGCCAAGCACATTGGTTTTATTGGGACCCATGTTCTCTATCCTTGGGCCGGAAAACGCGCATGATGGATTCAAAGGTGTGCTGCAGGCAGACGCGGGGGAGAGAGGGACTCCCCTTTTTGGTCAAAATTGTTAAAATTTGAATGTCCTAGACTGCATTTGAGACACCCTGAAAATGAAATTTCACTTTAAATCTTACTCTGTTAGTTGCCACTTTTGACAACGTGGCAAGGCCGTATGCAGGAAATTTTCTGTAGGGGGGCAAATACGCAGGAAATTTTCTGTAGGGGGGGCAAAGGTACTCCCAACGCCCTCTATTGCCCTATTTGTCCCATTAAAAGGCATACTCTGAAAATCTCTAGGGGGGGCAACTGCCCCTGCTAGACCCGTCGGCTCGCCATCAACGCCGTCGGCCTCAACATCGTTTAAAATGAACTACTATTCTACCCTCTTCTTTCTCCTTCCATCACTCTGTTCATTACAAATTCTTTTTCGCTACTTTCCCTTTCGGCACTGCGTTTCTTTTCTCTCCCACTTTTCTACCTACTCTTTCCCTACCCTCCTTTCCATAAACACGTATCAGCCTATTGGTTTACCGTTTATTCCCTAGTATTGCCTATCTATTTGCCCATTTACTGCTTATCAATTACCCATTTATTGCCTATGTCATGTATTTCATATTGCTTGCTTATTTTATTATATTATTGCGTTTCCACTGCCGTATTTCCTCGTGTTTTAATCCGTAATTATTCATAACAGTTTTAATTTACTGCTTATACGTTTAAAATTGTATTGCTGTTACCATGAATTTTGCTTTCACCTGCATGCGCTTCAATTTTGTTTTGCCGCTACATTTCGCGCTAAGTTTTCTGCTTTACATGCTATTGTTATTACTGCACTTCATTATTATGCTTTCCTGCTTTTCTCTGTATTATTGTCATCTTGTTTACAAAATTTTATCCTAGTGCATATCCTGCCTTCCGCCAATCCCTGCTAACGGCTACATCTTCTATACCTACCTATGCTACCTCTTCATTTTACATTTCTAAATTCCCATCAAACTTGACTAAAGTAATAGGATCTTCAATGATTGCGACAAATAACATTACCGTTGCTCTCCACACGGAAGTTTACACCCCATTTTAGTAGAGCAGCCGGAGCTGCATTGACGATGGGTCATCGTCTTTCCCCGGTGTGGGGGGAAACGTAGCAAGGCTGATGTCATTGCGCGACCGCATTTAGCACCAGCCCACACACAGGCTAATTTTACACCATACCAACGGGCTAGAAGCACCGATCTATCTCTGGACTGCTGGACACATACATTGCTACTGATAGCCAACCAGGGTGCAACCGCACACCCATTACACATTACACATCTATGGCTATCTATATCACCTCTATTCTTAACTTGCCGAGGGGGCGTAACACATCTCCAACCCCACTCGCCAATTGTCATTCATACCGTCATCACATTACAACTGTTCGTAGGCGCTAATAAGGGACCTATGCCTTCCTTGTAGCCAGCAGTGATTGGTAGAAGCATATTCGGTAGTGGGATCGCGACTCACCTTGCAAGATCGGGGGTATAAAAGAGCCCTCACGAGAGACACGGGGCTCTCATCCTCACCCTCGTCTGTTGCTAAATTTAGTGTGTAGTGCGCAACCTGTAGTTTACCCTGTGTGATTTGTACGTGTTTTAGTGAGTATATAATATACGGTGAAACGGCAGTTTGTAAACTACATCCTTCTACTCTTTTATTCCTGTTTTACACACAATTACACGGCGCACATAGCACGCAAGCTACAGCGCACAGTTGTCTGGCAGCCGCAATTATCCAGCGACTACAATATGTATAAACAGTCATATCATAATCAAACAACAATCATATACAGGAGTCCTGGTACGTATAACTATGAAAACGCAACTAACCATTTATATACTGGGAGAATATCGGTGAAGACCTATAATCGAAATTGAACTCATTCTATAAAGATA
>NW_014577401.1:171840-180401 GCF_000485595.1 Priapulus caudatus
CAAGGAGATATGAAGTACACTTGCTGAACCGATTTACCGTGCAAGTCATACGCGGTCGCCGCGCGCCATCTTTAAAGAAAATTCGTCATTATAATCATTCACGGTACTATTCTCCCAGTAGATATTGAATGGTTAGATGTACGTTTTCATAGCATACACCTATTTACTAAGGACTCGTTGTATATCGCTTGTCTATTGCTTGTGGTGTACGCGCGCCGCGCCATGTGTGCGTGTGCGTGGTGCGTCGTGCGTGTGTGTGTATGTGTGTGTGTGTGTGTGTGCTCTGTGTGTGTGTGTTGTGTGCTGTGTGGTGTGTGCTGTGTGTGGTGTGTGCGTGCGTGCGTTGCGTGCGTGTGATGTCGGTCCGGGTCTACCATACATACGTTGCGTGCGCTTGTGTCGTGCTAGCGTATTATGGATTAGACCACTCGTGGTCACGCAATTACTGCTTTATGCCCCGCGTAGTAGAATTCAATTAACCCGGAGATAACATTTGAGTTACTTTGTATCCAATCAGGAGACGGGTTTTATATAACTTATTTCAGCTATTATTTGTTACCCAGTTAGCAGTCAGGTCGCAAAATTTATCCACCGTAAAAATTCACTCTTAATCAGGTTTGTGAAAAATGTGTATAATAGTCATTTTGACTGATTACCAACATCGCCGCGCCTCGCCATTTCATCCGTCAGCGCACGTCAACATCCCTAGTATGCAAGAAACCCATAATTGGATAGTTTACAACATTGTCATGTCATCGGAGAGGATCAGAACTCACCACCTGTTACATACAAACGTTCATCAGATTTTCCAGAGCTAAGCTCAGGGAGAACATGTGACATAAACCAGAAAGCTGGAATCAGAATTAAGCTATGGTTCACCGGATTAAAAAGAACGTGATTGACGCCGACCGCGCGCCCTGCTTCACTCGGGCCAATAAGCGAATGTCATTAAGACTAACTCCGACCCGAAACACGGCAAGAGAAATAAATCCTCCACCAGTTTGTTCTGCCACTGGATGTGCCAGGCACTGCGCTCTGTTTCGGCCTGAACATGGGACTCGCTCCCCCTGAACGTCTTTAATCGCTCCATATTAATGAATAGTGTCAGAACGCAGCCATGCGTTGGGCCCACGGCCGTAAGTGGGGTGAAATTTAAGAAATTCCATGCAAGTTGAATCTTTAGAAGTGGAAACTTAATCCGTAGGCAAAACTCGAATCACGTGTGTTGAAGACGTGTGTGTCAAGGGCTAGACGCACCACGCTGACAGGCTATTGCGGCAGCTGCGCCCCGGTGGCGGCGTACACATATTACCTGATATTCTGTACCCTGGATGCCACTTGGCGTCTAAACAACTGGAATGGTAGGCGATAGGGGCTGATCGGCAGGACGGTGAGGAGGGGTGAGATGTGCTTATATGTTACGTAGACAAAACATTGAACTCACAAAAAAATGACCAGCGAATGTTTATTGTCACATTCGCCGTCTCCTTCAACCGTCCAATTGCAGCAATTGCTGGTGTAATACTCACGACATGTCTCACCTCCGAAACCGACCACGGCTACATGGTCACATCGTCTCTCTCTCTCTCCTTCTCTCTCTCTCTCTCCTCTCTCCTCTCTCTCTCTTCTCTCTCATCTCTCTCTCTCTCTCTACCTCGCTCGCATCGCCTCTCGCTCTCTCTCTCTCTCTCTCTCTCTCTCTTCTCTTCTCTCTCTCTCTCGCTCTCTCATGCGCTCGCTCGCTCTCGCGCTCCTCTCTCGTCTCTCTCTCTCTCCTCTCTCTCTCTCTCTCTCTCTCTTTCTCTCTTCTTCTCTCTCTCTCCTCTCGATCTGCTCTCTTTCTCTCTCTCCTCTCTCTTCAAATAGTATCATTGTTAGCCGTCCATATTAAAATACACGTTGGCAGCCACGTGAATCTACGCGTTTTGAGTCTCTTACTATTTGATTGCATCTAGGAAATATTAATCTAGTAAGTGGGGCCTCTTTTGGAACTTTACACTGCATGCAAGGGGGTGAAATAGCGAAACTTATTCGAATGCGACAGAACAGGCACAATTCGAGAAAGAGCGTAAAGTCCGCGGAGGTTAGAATGTGTGCGACACCGCACGGTGCTGAGGCGTGTTCATTGTTATACATAAGCGCCGATCTGAATATGTAGAGGCGCGTGCGAATATATACGACTTTACATGCTTAGTTAAATGAATCAGAGGTAATATACTACATATATATATATATATAGTATATAATATATATATTATATGCAGCCTAGATTCTTCCAGAGCAATCATCATTATCGTCCTATTATTCTATACTGTAGACGCTGATCAACGCCACAGACGATTAAAATATCGGACTGTCATCGCACGAAACGCCGTGCATTGTGTACGGACACAAGTTAACAAGAACCTATGGATATCCTGTGCACAAGCCGGCTCACGTGCTTGGGGATGGACGTGCCGCAATTAGAAGAAGGGAAATTTTCACCAGCATCAAAGTGTACAATCATTTAAGCGAATTCTAGCTACAATAGGGCATCGCAGGTCCACCCCGCTATCCTCGCTTTACCACCACGACACATGTCTATACGCTAGCCGGGTCTTCGTTCTAGAGTGGGTCACGCCTACACCATAGTTACCTTGCCAGGGCTTTTCACAGGCGAGTTATGCGGTTTGTTTGATGTAGACTGTTTAATTCAGGAGGTGTGAAATACGACGCGTAATAGAAACGCGACAATGTTGCTAATGCGCAGAACGGTCCCGCAACACCAGACGCACGATATTAACGAAAGAGAAAGGGAAAATGCTTTCTCAAACGCCTTTCATACCTCATCTCGCCAAAACTCGCACACCACCGGATCCCCCGTGCTCGTACCTATAGGACAGGCGCAAACCGCGAGTATTTGTAGACAGCTGTATGTGAATCATTAATACTCATTCGCATGTATATTGCACCACGCGGCAATCGAAATAAATTGATTTGCAGTTATTAAAGCTACCTCACGTGTACGATACAAATGCTAAAAGACCTCTCCGAACCATAATAATAAATAATAAAATTTAAACTAATCAAGGCAATTGAGGTAGCGGCGAATTCTGCATCGCAGGGTCGGACGCTATGCAGGCGGAGACTCATTTGATCGTATGTCGCAAGCAAAACATTTAAATAGGTAGAGCGTCGGATTTAACTTGACCGATTAATCCGGCAGATTCAGCCACCAGATAAGAGTTTGCAAAACATGGAACGCTCTAAGTTCAAGCAACATGGAATTGTTAGACCATCTGGCGGTCGCGGACTTCCCTGGCGCACCTTTTACTCTGCACGTTAGCTTAACCTTGTTCACAGCAAGCCCTTCCATCTCGTTAATAAGTTATCTCAATTTGGCTTTCTTATATGGCCAATATTAATTAGTTTTCGTCAAAATCAGTGGGTCATTTACTTTTAGATTTAAGTCGCCACGCAGGCCCTGCGAGTGCCACGTATCGATCCCATATATATACGGCATTTATTGCCGACTAGTCGTATTACATGCCACTACTACCGATATCCGTAACATCGTATGTCATTTGTATATGATGCCCTGTCATGATTTATAGGTAAGTCACATACAACCATCTATTAATATTATACTATGAATTAGTATTATAGTATATAATATATAATATAAGTGTATATATATATAACGTCACACACACACAGACACACACCCGTGTGGCGCACACGCCGACGTCACAGCCGTGACACGGCACGTGCTACGCCCGAACGCACAACGCACACCGCTATTCCGCAGCACCCCACACGACACACGCCGACTCACGTCACACCGCACACACACACACACACACACACACACACAACACACCACACACACACACACAACACACACGACAACACCACAGCACGACCACACACACACAGTGCAACAGCATTACTCACAGACACACTACACCTCACACACACACACAACACACTAGACACACACACACACAACACACCACTAACACACACAATACTTACGTTAATACTATACTGTACTTTATAATATAATATATATATAATAAGTCCATATTATAACCTCCCTCCTGGCGATGCAGTCTATAGACACGATACGATACATGCGGCGCAGGAGAACACGCATACGACAGCTAACCAGAGCAATAAGGAATAGGGGTTCCTTCCTCTGCTATAACTGTTCGGCAAGGCCGCCGTTTCCAACTACATGCGCCACAACTAATGAACTACAACTACCAAATCTGCCTACCCATGAATATCCTACCGCTAGCCAATCCATCTATCTCTCACACCTTTTTCAACTCGAACACAAACCAACTATAATTAGAAGCCCAGCTAGCTATGTATAGCCTGCTTAATATCCCATGAATTCGGCACTGATTTGGTGTAGGCTAAGTGCATCCTTTCCGCGAATTTTGGATCTTACGTCTTGTTACTAATATACCACCGGATGTCTATAAGAGTACCTCTATGTTCGACGCTTAATGTTCGACTCTTATATGGTATCGATGCATCACGGCGTGGACTATGCTTCGGACTATATACAACTATTGCTATAGCGATCGGCATGTCCTTATCGCCAATGTTCTATATACAAAAAATATCAATAAATAAAAACTATTCATCTAGTAATGCTATCCATCGCAATACACCTGGGACATTTGATTTTGATTCTTCGGATATTACGCTTTCTGTCCGGAAACCGCTTATTTGCATGATATTGCGTCAAGCAGGCGCGCGGAATCCGGCGCCATACTCGGCGATGAACGCACATCAAGGCACACTCAAAAACGTCAGACATTACGCAGTACCGCCCGTTAGGCACACACGTTTCGGGATTCGCTATATATATATAAGTCCTATATAACTAAGTCCTATATAACTCCCTGATCGATGCGTCTATAGACACACGATAGATACATGCGGCAAGAGAACACGCATACGACAGCTAACCAGCAAGATAGGGTTCTTCTCTGTACAACTGTTCGGCAAGGCGCCGTTTCCAACTAATGCGCCAACTAATGACCAACACAAATGTACTATACCTACGTTTGCATCTATTTGCACCACTTTTTCAATCGACCACAAACCAATATAATTAGAGCCAGCTAGTATGTATAGCTGCTAATATCCATGAATTGGCACTGATTTGGTGTAGGTTAATGCATTTCACGAATTTAATCGGTACGTCTTGTTACTATATACCACCGATGTTATACTATAGGTACCTCTATGTTCGACTATGTTCGACTATGTTCGACTATGGGGACTATGTTCGACTATATAACTATGTTCGAGATGTTATCGCATGTTCTATATTACAAAAATATATAAATAAAACTATTCATCAGTAATGCTTCCATGCAATACACCTGAATTTGTATTGACTCTTCGGATTTACGCTTCTGTCGAACCGTTTTGCATGATATTGCGCAAGCAGGCGCGGATCCCGGGGCACGGATGAACGACACAAGCGCACACTCAAAAACGCAGATACGCAGTACGCCCGTAGGCACACACGTTCGGATGCGCGCACACACATACGCACGCACGCGCGCGCAGACAGGCACGCACGCGCGTGCAGACAGGCACGCACGCGCGCGCAGACAGTGTTGCGAAATCTTAAATCTCGCCTGTGCCGGTTCTATCGTCTTTGTTATATCACACACTCTTTCATTCATACTGAACACTCCAAATATATACATATCACTCATGGGTCTCAAAAGTCACTCCCCTCACCCGTCATCGCTCCCCCGCCGCGCCGAACCGATTCTCCGAGACCTTTTCTTACGCTGAAGGGGTCGTTGTCGTATCAGGTACTACAGATATGTACCCGATGTACATATATGTATACACAAAGTGTACCAGACTTGTACTACAGAAGTTTACCCTAACCCTAACCCTAACCCCAGGGGCGGATTCAGACCGTATTTGCCGTATTGGGAAATACGGTCTAGATTTCAAAGTGCCATCCGAAATTTTGCGTTAAAAAATACAGAAAACAATTTGATGGAATTTGGCTATATTCTTTATTTGTTTTTTTTTCTTCTGATTCATGGACAGGACTTAAAGGAAATCAAAATTTTACATGGTAACAAAACTAGGTTTGATATCTGAAAAAGAAGGGAAGTGCTTGAATCATTCTGCATTAATTGCTGGTATGCAAAGCGCAGGCAAAATGAAGCAGAAATAAAATTTCATAATTATGGTTTTTAGCTATCGCTGCTTGACTAAATGTGCTCAAATGGTGCTCATTTTTGTGCCCAGGGACTCTTGAAATTTTGAAATTTCCTGGGGGAGGCTCCCCAGACCCCCCGCCATGTGCTTCCGCGCCTAACGGCGCCCACTGTGGAGTCGTGTGCCCTTTTTGGGGGATGTGCCCTTAACATTTGGAAAAATACTGTTTAGCTTCAGCCCTAGATTCGCCCCTGAACCCTAAACATACCTCATATAAAAATATAAACATAATACTAAACAACCTAAAACTACCTCGGGTACATATATCTGTAGTACTTGATACGACAACGACCCCATCTGCTTTTCTTACACATCCTCCATATCTACACATTCACAGTCTACATATCATCATGATATCATCTGATATCAACAAGAGTACATATTCATACAATTATACATTATGCTATACGTTTCTACATGATAGTTTCCCAACAGACAGGCACGCACGCTTGTCAGAAATTTAATAGCCTATAAATTCGTTCCGTGTTCCGGCAGGCTCGCGAACTTCATGTGCATATGTTCATATGTTCATGTTAATGTTCATGTTCATGTGTTCAACTTTGCGGGTCGTTTCGAACAACGACGTGAATGTGCGCAGATGACCAACCAGATGCAAAGGGGCGTCATTATTAAACACGTCACACACACACGATGCAAACGCGTTCTGCGCATGCGATAAATAAATATTTATCTCATGCACGATCGCACACACGCACGTGCATATTACCTTAGCCTTATATTCCTAACCCCGTGTTTTCGTCGCCTTCACCCACCACGGTTTCACTAATGCATGTTTGGCACTTCCAGGAACCTAAATCCCTTGATAGGCGAATGATTACTACACACACGGTACATACATGCAATTAAGAGCTATTAGTGCATCACATGATAAATCGATGAAATTCCATTGGATAACGTCGCAGGTACTATGAAACATTAGTGCCCGCCTGAGCGGACACTATTGCTTGCGCGACGCAGTGCGCTTGCGCAGTGCACAGTGCGCTTGCGTATGAAACAATTGAGCGGGCACTATTGCTTGCGCGACGTAGTGCGCAGTGCGCTTGCGATACTTGGACAATACTTTTATTCCAATGTTTATTCCAGTTGCAATGTGTTACGTTTGTGTTTTAATACCGGCCGGTGTTTTAATACCGGATTCATCAACGTTGCGTAAAGTGTATTGCGTATACACAGAGTTTCTACGAAGTACGTACGCAAAGCTCGTAGCCTCGTAGGTGCGATTAATCAACGCAGCGTAGCACCTGCGTACGCAATTGTTGATGAATTCCAGTGTAAATCCACTACGCCATCGTAGCTGCTGGCTGTTGAGGGGAGTGCCTAGCATATCCAATCACACTGTGCGACATATACCATAGGAACCAAACTGACGCCGCTCTTGTATGTAAACCATATGGCTCTAGCTCTAGCTGTCTACATGAGTGCTGGGGGATGTGATAGTTGCCTCATTTTCGCTTGTATGATTGCGTTCAACACTCGATGAAAGCAGGGACACGTACACGTGCGTGCGTGCGTGTGTACGTATACGTGCGTGCGTGCGTGTGTACGTACACGTGCGTGCGTGCGTGTGTACGTACACGTGCGTGCGTGCGTGTGTACGTACACGTGCGTGTGTGCACGTACATGTGCGTGTGTGTGCCCGTACGCGTGCGTGCGTGCATGTGCACGTGTGCGTGCGTGTGTGTGCACGTGCACGTGCGTGCGTGTGCACGTACACGTGCGTGCGTGCGTGTGTACGTACACGGGCGTGCGTGCGTGTGCACGTACACATGTGTGTGTACGTACACGTGCGTGCGTGTGTGCGTGTGTACGTACACGTGCGTGCGTGCGTGCGTGCGTGCGTGCGTGCATGTGCACATACACGTGCGTGCGTGTGCATGTACACGGCTAACTACGAACTCGCTCATAACGAAAACAATACCAAGCTATAACAAAAGAAGCGTCAAAGGCGCCGCCTGTCTGTGTAGTGTGGCAATTATTTATTTATTTTTAGTTGAGTAGTAATTTTTTAATGTTTTCTCAATAAAATAATGCATCATGCATGTCATGCATGCTTCGGTATGCTAGAAACACCTGCGAAAATTTCGAGTGGTTTACGGCACCTCGTCAGCTCGTGAAAACTTACGCAAAAGTTTACGTAAATTTTAGCTTAATGAATCGCACCTAAAACGGCCTCGCTTGCGTACGCGAAATCGTACGAAAGTTTACTAAATAGCTGTGTTGATGAATCGCAACTAATTAAGCAACGTCGATTGCGTACACCAGATTTACGCAAAATATTTTGCGTACGCAGCTTG
>NW_014577401.1:182860-194432 GCF_000485595.1 Priapulus caudatus
TGTTAGCGAATCTACTCCGCGGTTAATTTGAAAGCTTGCATGTTATTAGAGAGCATATTTATGGGCCACGGAGTACGGTTACATGCCCTGTGCCCTATCCTCTTGGGTTGGGTTACATTATATTGTATCTAAGTATATATAGACTATGGCCCGCGCCGTTTTTAGTTGTTACCAAAAATGAGCTTGATATACTGCATGATGTACTACCGGATTTAGCTAAGTACAATAGCATCAGGAGTAGATAATAGAACTCTCTATTATCTACTCCTGATAGCATCATAGCCCTTGTTGAAGTTGTTCGCCACACTCCCACAGGCCTCGGCGCCACGGGACTCTACTCTACCTACCTACCTACACTACACAGCCAGAGCTACTACAGTCTACAGCGCTAGACAATGACTAAAGTAGTAGTAATATTTACCTGACCAATAAGTAGAATAATAATAGTGTCTGTATACTTGATACCTAGCCCCAGCACTAACCAAATAGGGAAATACAGCGACTTCAACGCTTGCCACATTACTTCCAGCTAACACTCACATTAATGATTACCGCGCCTGAACGGCCGCTAGAGGACCTACTCTAGATTCATCAAGCTTGCGTAGACTGGTACTTGCTTCCACCTCGATTACTCGATTACTCGACCTAAGCCGATAAGTGGGACCGGTACCAGTCTACAAGCTGTTGCCCTATTTGTCCCATTAAAAGGCATACTCTGAAAATCTCTAGGGGGGGCAACTGCCCCTGCTGCCCCCCCCCCCCGCTGCGTACGGCCCTGCAACGTGGTGATCTATTTATTTTTGGGTTGTTTCAGCTAGGATCATTTTCACAACGGCAATGTTAAATTTGACAATGGTGATGCGCCATTGTGCCTCTTATGTATAAGAAACCCTGAAATGACAATGGTCACGTACTACACATTTCCTTCTTTAATTTTAAGGAATCGCGTACCACAGTAGCGACGCATCTGTCAAGTTGAAAACCATGAGAGTGAAGTTGGTCCCTGCTCTGGAAGACAATTACATGTACTTACTGGTTGACGAATCAACAAATCAAGCTGCTGCTATCGATCCTGTTGAGCCGGACAAGGTACGTCAATGCGGTTGCCGCGTGACTGCCTGCATGATTGCAGATTTAAGACTATATAGAATAATTCACATATATAAGGTGCATGTTTTTTCTTGCATGTTTTCTATTGATAAAGTATCATCTATACCAGATCAGGTCCTCTGGTGCATTAGATGCACCCCAAATTTAGAAGGTAGTAATTGGAAAGGAAAGTTTGGCTGCATAATAACCCTCCACATTACTAGGAATATGTTGACTATAAATAAGGCCTCATCATAGTTTTACCCCTCAAATTCCCCGTGTTTTATATTATCTCTTTACTATATCGATATTGGTTAGGATATACTCTAGCTATAGTGCCAAGGTTTGTAATATACCTTTCTGTAGCTAAGAATTCTTAGCTATAAGAATGTATGCTACACCAGCCCTCATCTTAGAGGATTCAAGATGGTTTGTGGAGACATTTTTTTGGAGATCAGTGTATTATATTCATAAAATATAGTTTGGAAAATGTAGCTTAGGTAATAATCTTTCCCGAGTGTCATTAAAAAGATATAGTCTGGACAGTTGAGCTCTTTTTCGAAACTAATCGAATTTATTCGTTTGCTGTTTTCATTTCATAGCTGCTAAAAGCAGTGAAGGAGGAAGAAGTTAACCTTACCAGTGTGCTCACTACTCATCACCACTGGTAGGTATATTCGCACACATTAGTATCTACTACACACACTACAGGTGTCGGTAATATTGTCATGATATACATTCAGTTGAAAGAGAATTGCGGATAGAGTGCCACAGGTAGCAAGCGGGATGTGTACAATTGTTTCTATATCTGGTAGATACTCAGAATAGTGATCCTTGGTGTTATTGCTCCTAGTGATCAATTTAGGTGCTGCATATGTTGCCTCGTTGTTGCAGGGATCACGCAGGTGGTAACGACGCTCTAGTGAGGAGAGTCGACACGAAACTGCTTGTCTATGGAGGTGATGACAGAATAGGGGCACTCACTAACAAAGTACAGCATGGAGATAAATTCCAGGTGAATTATTATCCGTCGCAGAGCTAACTGTACACGTGTATCATGTATGGCATTGAATTTGAGTAGTACATGGCAAGGCATGACTTATTCTGGCAAGGCTTTTCAATTGACTTTGATCTAATGCTTTATCGTGTGTATGGACATGTGTGAAGCAGAGGCCTGGACCCATTCTACAAAACACAGATGCAGTGCTCTGCACTGTGTGGGATCAAGAAGCTTATCACTCGATGACATTGAGCTAAAGAGTTAGTGATTAACAACTAGCTTCGAAGAATGGTGGTCTTCGTCAGGTTCTTCTTATATACTCTGTATGGCTAAAAAAGTGGTTGTTTCTGTTATGTACGTAGGTCGGAAACCTAAACGTCGAGTGTCTGTTCACCCCCTGCCACACGTCGGGTCACATCTGCTATCACGTGACGGATCAAAGCGGAGAGCCGGGTGTTGTATTCACAGGTACGAATGCTTACCTGCACATGCCTTTCGTCGTTTGTGCCACACCAAACCACCAGCAAGATTTTGCATGCAGCCTGGGAATCGCAAAATTTGTGCGAGTTATGCCTCAACGTTTTGCAAGTTGCTGTTAAACTTGATTGAATTGGAATCGCTTTCTTTATTAGGTGATACGCTTTTCATAGCTGGTTGTGGTAAGTTCTTTGAGGGGTCGCCTGAACAGATGCACAACGCCCTTGTAGGAATACTGAGCAAACTACCACCAGAGACGGTTAGTGACAAATGGACCCGACTAGTGTCAATTTCCTGTTGTATTTCTATTATTCAAATCAAGTGAGTACCTAGCACAAAATGACTCTGCATGTATGCAAGTC
The DNA here is from genome assembly GCF_000485595.1 of Priapulus caudatus. Taxonomy (NCBI): domain Eukaryota; kingdom Metazoa; phylum Priapulida; class Priapulimorpha; order Priapulimorphida; family Priapulidae; genus Priapulus; species Priapulus caudatus. The sequence goes on from NW_014577401.1 coordinate 185,789, forward strand.
TCTAGACATAGAGATGGGTGCTTCTTCCAGATGAAGAATATAGGCATTCACATTTGCAAATGTTCTACATTTTAAAAGAAAACATGCAAAAGCCATACTTGATGTCACTAATGAAGTTATATAAGGCTCTGGCTTATGATAAGTTTGCTGATTAATGAAAGTATTCTCCGATGTGGTATATGTGATCATCATATCAAAAAACATGCTTTCAATTTCACAATATAATGTGTTTTAACTTTTTACATGTAGGTGTGACATGGAAATCACTGAGAGTTCTTGACTTTGCAGAAGGTTTTCTGCGGACACGAATACACGCTCAGCAACCTAGCATTTGCGCACCATGTTGAACCAAATAATCAGGATATCAGCAATAAAATGGACTGGGCACAGGTACAACACTAAATTTTTTTTATTGGCATGCTTGACTGCTACCCAGGAACTGATGATATATATATCATGAGTAAATCAAAACAAATGTAACTAAATGAGGAGTATACGTAGATATACACAATGTAAAAAGAGACTATTGTAAAGTATCATGCTATTGTGTTGTGGCTAGCATAGCTTGAGTAATCCCACTTTCACACATGGACTTGTGGACTGGTTTCATTCTCATTAACTGCATATTGTTGCAGGGACTAAGAAGAAGGGATATGCCTACCGTACCATCGACAATAGGAGAAGAGCTTTTGTATAACCCCTTCATGAGAGTGAAGTAAGCACTCCAACTTACCAGAAAGCAGTTTTCCAATCGAAACGACGCCACCGATGGTCAATGTAGAGAATGGAGTGACAGTGTAGAAAAAATTAAATAAGATTGGAGTATCGACGACAGTCGAAGGAACCCTGATACGGATGCCTCTTCTAGTAAAGAAGTATTGGTTGTTGAGTATATGGTTTAGCTTGAACTTAGAGGGTTCATGCCATGGTAAAGGTGTCCAGGATTGTGCATGATTCTCTATGAAAAATATTTTTCAGCAGTTTTCTAAGAGTTAACCTATTTTTTTCATATCTGTGGAAGGAACATGTCACACTCATTTCGATAGAGTAATTTCAGTCAAAAATAGAACCGAATTCTGCCGTTAGGCTTTTACAATCGTGCTTGGATCATATCTCTTTATGGTGAGCTAGAATATACATGCTGAACATCTTTGCCAATCTAAAGCCATCGCTATCCATGGTCAACAAGAGTGCATGGATAAATCTCATAAAATTAGAATTGCAACGAAATGTGATGAGGCATGTGAAAGTATCTAATATAATATACAATTCTTCATTGCAGATAATTGAGAGTAAGGTAATAAGACCAAGTTATATAAAAATGTAGAGAGATATTGGTGTTTGATGGCCAATTCCTTGCAATGGATGATGTTTTCTTTCAGTGTTGGCTCCGTACAAGAACACGCAAAACAGTGCGACCCGGTTGCAGTGATGGCACATCTTCGCAGTGAGAAGGACAGATTCAAGGCGCCACGGTTGTGAACGTGCCAATCAAAGCATTTTAGAAGTGATCCTTGGAATAAAAGTTCATCAGATTTTATGATAATGTTAAGTTATTATTAATATCAAGATTAATATTAAGATTATCATTATTATATGTCTAAGTATATTGACCTGTTAGTGACAGTATCGTTAACCTCATCAAGCTGAATGAAGTTGCTTCATTCAGTTTGAAGATTACAGCTAGATAAGACTGGTCATTGAAATTTGTTAACAGGTCGACGTACTTTGATTCAAATCAAAACCAAATTACTTTTAATATTGCAGAAACGAGTTTGTGCTGTGCCTGCTGAATTTTACCTATATAGAGTGATATTATCAGAGGGATTATAATCCATATATAGTGAGGTGTAAAAGCTAAATGTGGAAACGCTCGTCTAGACATGCATTTGGAAATCATGCAAGTTCACTCCCAATATTAGGTGGAGATTCTTGGTAATCTAGCAAGAGATCACTGTATAGGGCTAAACGATTACGGAACAGGATGCTCAAGAAGTAACTCACTGACTAACTATTATTTGCACTGCTTGCTTTGTATATCTTTGTTTTTTCTTTTTTTTCTTTTTGTATATTTTTGTTTTTTTTAATACATTTAATTATCTTGATCGTATTTACTGCTGTACATGTACTGTCCATGCTTTTAGTTTTTCTCATACATACTTACATACATACATCTCTACTTACATATTTTAGTACACTGCTTGCCCTTATTTCAGACCAACTCATGCACTCGTTTAAACGCTTCAACTCGTTACGGGATATTCCACCAAGTGACCTTTGCCAAACAATTTTTGTCACGACTGGAATGGCCAAGCTGTTCAGTAACTACTTTTATCACGACTTATTGCTTACATTAAGCAACTTACATTTTCGTCGTTTAAAAAAGGGAGTTTCCAGGAACGATACCACCTTTATAAGTGTGTTGGGTAACAGTTTAACAGAAGATAATCTTGTCCTTGTAAATACTAGAATTTGCATACAAAACAAGTTGGCAAGTAGACAGCACGTACAGTGACGACGAACACGCAGCCAATTCTGTAAACGTACGCCACTTGGAACATATGTGTAAACAACACTGGTCATTATTCAGAGGAGAACACAATTTTATTTACATCAATAGACGGCAGCTACAGCCCTGGACTTGCACCAGTAGATAACACATCAAGAACACAAACTATAGAACAAACAACGATAAAAACTGAAAACTGCATCCGTTTTTTAGTCCAATTAAGTAATGCTATGCACATAAGTTCATTCTTACACATTTCTTTCTCGGCTCAAAGAACATGGCAAACATAGCCGACTTAATGAAGTAGTACATTGTTCAAACTACGTGTGTAAAAACACTAATTAATTCGACTAAAAATAACAGGCGATTTTCAATTGCTACCATTGTTCGCTCTAGTTTTTTTCTCGACTTTGTACATTGTTCTTGTTGGATGTGTATCCACTGACATGAAATAGCAGCGACGATATAAATTTTGTTATACCATTAATATATATATAACAGAGTCTGCACTCACTGGACCAGGCCATACACACTGTTAACGACTACAAAGGATAATGATCAGGACTCGTGGACTAATATTTTTACACCACAAAATTGTCATTTACAAAAATACAAGCAAAATTAAAATAAAGTAATCAAATTAGAAACCAATTTCATGGTATGGTACATATAATTGTAGTAATTACTTTATATGAAGTTTAATTTGTTATGTAGTCTAATGTAACTACATATTTTTTTAATAAATAATGACAACAAAACATGGCTGCCAGGTGTCACACATACAGCTCCTCATTGTCCTCACTGTCATTCGACTGTTGCCCGTTGAGCCCTGTCCGTCGGCTCGAATCACCGCTCCGTGGTGCCCTCTTGCCGGCTTCACTCACATTGATCCCACACTTGCCCTCAGTGTATTTCAGCATCTCTTTCTCGTAACGTTCCTTGTCCTTCTCGTACATGTCATAATATTCCTGAAGTGAGAGAGAGCGAGACAAGACTGTGATGGACCGTCGGTTACTTCACATGATGGCCGTCCAAGCGTGCAGCTTGGGAAGAAGTTGTTACCACACATAGAAACACACATCTAATACATTCGTGTCAAACACCAAATTAAATTGTGTGAACCCTCTAAGTAAAATGTAGCACTGTCCTGTTCTGGTGACTGTCCAACTCAAGGTCCAATTTTTCAGACTACAATAACTAGATTCTCTGGTTATCTCTTGTACAGACTATATAATGCACTGATCCACCATGCTTGGCTACATATAGCATGCTGCCATAATGCATGCTCGCCAGGTGGCGGTGCAAGACATGATGATAAAACAAAAACACAACCTGCAGAAGGAACTAAATGAAAATGTGGATCTGCTTTAGGCATTAATGCCCCGCATACTGTCAGCCACACAACTACATACCGAATTGGGCTCTCAGTTTATTCTTGAGCAGGCAGAGCTATAATGGATTAAAGTGTGTGACAAACAAAACCATACACCCAAATTCATCCATGGGCTCTTGTTCAAAATGCTACTTGTCTACGTTCTTACACGTAGGTGGGCCAACACCCACGAAACACAGACGAGAAATGCCAAGCAGCAACAGCACCTGCGTCACTTAGGGGGATGTTCCATGCATGCAGCATGTGTTGCCTACCCACAACGGGAGCATGCTCACATCCTACTAGCATCAGAGGAAACCATCATCTGCTATGTGTATCGCAGTTTGGCAGGCGGCATAGGTAAACATTTTAGTGAGCCTTTTGCATTCCAATGCATGCCGACAGAGACCTCTAGTGGACGCTGATAAGCGTGAGCTCACCACATGGATACAATTCGGACGTGACAGCGCAACAGGCTGCTTCCAATTATGACAATTAATGACTTACGCAGTTCAATTCGGCCTAACTGTGTGGTACCTGTCACGCCAACACGAAAAACAAGTGAGCACTGACCCAAGCACACTTCTTCACACTGACGACACGAGATGTATGGTTGGTTTCATGAGGTTACTTAATGAGGTTAGCCAATCAGTTCACCGCAAGATGGCGTGCGTGCCTGGACCGGTATACATTACTTCCGTGAATAGGCTTTTATAGTTGCTTTTGCGATGCCTGATTACTGTGTACCTCATTGTAACAATAAAGGAGGTCATAGTTTTCCAAGTGACCTAGAACTGAGATTGAAATGGTGTGTGGCGATCAAAAGAAGTGATGAAAGTGCACACGCACGCACACACGCACGCACGTGTACGTGCACACGCACCCACGCACGTGTACGTGCACACGCACGCCCGCACGCACGTGTATGTGCACACACACGCACGCATACACGCCCGCGCACGTGTACGTGCACACGCACGCACGCATGTGTACGTGCCCACGTGTACGTGCCATGTGTACGCACGTGTATGTGTACGTGAACACGCACCCACGCACGTGTACGTGCACACGCACGCACGCACGTGTATGTGCACACGCACGCACGCACGCACATGTACGTGCATACGCACGCACGCACGTGTACGTGCACACACACGAACGCACGCACGCACGTGTACGTGCACACACACGCACGCACGTGTACGTGCACACGCACCCACGCACGCGCACGTGCACACACACTCACGCACGAGTGTACGTGCACACGCACGCCCGCACGCACGTGTACGTGCACACACATCCACGCACGCGCGCACGTGTACGTGCACACGCACCCACGCACGCGCGCACGTGTACGTGCACACGCACCCACGCACGCGCGGACATGTACGTGCACACGCACGCACGTGTACGTGCACACGCACGCCCGCACGCACATGTACGTGCACACGCACGCACGCACGTACATGTACGTGCATACGCACGCACGCACGCACGGGTACGTGCAAACGCACCCACGGGTACGTGCACACGCACCCACGCACGCACGCACGTGTACGTGCACACGCATCCACACACGCGTGCACACGCACGTGTACGTGCCCATGCACGCACGCACATGTACATGCATAAGCGCGCACACACGCACGCGCACGTGTACGTGCACACGCACGGTTACGTGCACACGCACCCACGCACGCGCGCACGTGTACGTGCACACGCACGCACATGTACGTGCATACGCACGCACGCACGCACGTGTAAGTGTCCACGCACGCACGCATGCGCGCACGTGCACACGCACCCACGTACGCGCACACGCACGCACGCACGCACGCACGTGTACGCACGCACGCACGCACGTGTACGTGCACACACACGCAAGCGTAAGTGTACGTGCTACTTTAGAGAGCAGGTAGGTTAATTAATTTACCTTTCTATCAGCTTCCGATCAGCTTTCCTCCCAGATGTCTTTGCAACTCTGATTTCAATTCATTTACGGTTTTCCCTTCGTAACTAGAAGCCATTGTTTAGCAGTGATACCGGACAGTGCACGCGCGCCATCTATCCAGCGATTAATAAATGGCGAACCCCATTGAATGGAATGACACTTATTGTTTTAATAATCAATGAAATTCATAATCCAGTGATCCACTGAGATTACGTGTGCATGCGTGCATATCTCTGTGAGTGCACCTGCATGTATTTGTATGTGTGTGTTGTCTGTATACATTTCACATGACAAACTCACCCTTTTCTCTTCAGAATTTAGGTTCTTCCAGTGGTGTGCCATAATTTTGGTCAACTCCTGATGACTCACATCTTGACCAGGATTTTCTGAATACAATCAACAATAGTTCTTTAGCATACAGATGCCAAGTGTGCCGATTATTGTACAAACAGACCACGATTCCTTTCGAGCACTCTGTCTGTTAGCTCTAAACAGTTAATTAACTATCACCGTTTTACCAGCTTATAATATAAATGAACAATCATTATAATTCAGTAAATGAACCTCAATCGACACAATTCTCACAAGTGCATATATCAATTTCGGACTAACATACAGGCCAATGAGGATACCAAATAAAACTCCACAACACATGTTGCCATCATACCGTTGCACATCAGCACAGTTTTGTCATTAGCGACATAGCAATCATGCATTTAATTATCCATAGCCACCAAGGAACATTTATTTCCTGCCAACAGATCACACGATGTGGACGATTCATTCACGCACCGACGTCGACACACATTACCCTTTGCGAACTGCTCCTGCGACACGTTCCTCTGCTGCTGGCAGAACATGAGAAAGGCATTTGCAGGTTTCTTCGGAGCATTCGGATCCTTCTCGCGTTCGTTCCGCCGCTTCTTTCCGCCACTCGGCGATGCTAGAAGTTCTGCCTGCGGCTCGCCCGTGCCGTTTATCGGCACAGACGATTTCGTTGCCTCCTGCATCCAGTAGTCATTGAGAACATTGAACAAATGCTCGTCCTGAAACGTATGCAAGTGTACACGTGAATAACATTTAAACATGAGATAGCCAGTGACTTATCTGCATGTAGAGATCGACAGGTAGCTCTAGCCCAACACTGTTGCAAGCAGCGGCATTTTAAAAATGCTGCTTAGCAATGAAGAGCAATGAAGAGCTAAAAAGTTGATATTTTAGCATGCATACATGCAAAACAAATATAAACTAACCTATGTTGACTGACTTAGCAATAACATTCAAGGGGCATGGTTATCTTGCTCAGGTAAAAAAGTCAATTTAGACATTGTCATTAAGGATACTCTCAAGGTTTTAGGCAAAATTTTACCGATTTTTCATTTTCAACTTTATTCGATGGCTAACAGCTAACACTATGTGCAACCTCTGTACATGCTCATTTCTCCATATAACGATACATGTGAAATTTCAGAGCGTTTTGATTGCCCCCGTACATGTGTAGTGAGCCGCGGCTGACGTCACTATGACGTCAGAGACATGATACAACTAGAATTTTCACGATATTCACTAAGCTAGTATCCAACAATATCAATCCTACTACAGCTGTCATATGCTAGTGATCTGTGAACTATCCCACGCTGCCAAAAATAGTTATTTTACCTCGCTACATACCTTACATAAGGCGCGCGTTTGTTGCCATATAGCTTAGTGACGTCAGGCAATGGGCGGGTTCGCGCCATTTTGCATGAAATTGCGTTGGTCACCTCGTAATTTCTCAAGGTGCATGGAACATTTTACCAATTTAGTGGTGTCAGTTAGTCATGGATATGTCGCAGTAAGTACTAACAGTAGATATTTCACATACGTGCATCCATTTTTCACACAGGCGGTCGATCATCGTGAAAAATAGAAAAACGCCGATTTCTCCATTCCGATTTCTGACATAGTAGCCGATGTATAAATGGATATTTCTCTGTGATTACAACTCGGAATAATTTAATTTTACACTTGTTTTAATGGTAACATATTGCTGTAAAAAAGTGCGTCAGGGATTGTTATTAAGTGCCGTATTTTATTAGTTATGTCTGTTTATTCGCTAAAATATTAAATTCAAACGTGACTTGAATTTTAGGCAGTTTTTTTCATTTGTCTCGGTAAATATGAAAAAATACGTATATATAGAAAAATCCTGACAGACTTTTTTGGTACATATTGTGCTTAACATGTGGCGAAAATGTTGTATCCTCAGACTTTCTTGTAATTTAGAAATATCCAAAATACCATTTTTACATAAAAATTTGTGTGGTAACATAATTAGGTGCTTGAGCACAGAGATACATCTCATCTATAAATAAAACAAGTGATTGATTCGATTCATTCATCAATAAACGTTTAATCTTCATTAGAGTAATACTCATGCAAAAGGTGGAGAGTATCCTTAAGAACTGATATACACAGACATTGGACTGTGATTAAAATGAAAGTGTCAATGACACTATAGCTCATATATTCCAGTCAAATTAGTGTAACTAAGAATCTAAAACACAATATTACACATAGATATGATTAGGTAGGTAGGTAGGTAAATTTAACAAAATCGAATGAATCCAGATGAGACGGGATACTAGAGAAGCGTTGCCGAAAGGAGGTGTTGACCCGAAGTGCTGAGCGCAGATCTTGCGCGCAGTTCCGCGGCAAGGCGCACGCGACCGCGGGAACGTCCTACGACAGTATGCAGCGCTGGCAGCTATGGATCCGTGCGCCGAATGCTTAGTACAGTTCCTTGTTTGTTTGTTTTGGTATTTCCGATAAT
>NW_014577401.1:195599-198524 GCF_000485595.1 Priapulus caudatus
TTTAGTTTGATGAGGAGTGTAACTATGCAGAGATACAATAGCAGATAAGAGTGACAATGAAACTAACTGCATGTAAACTGGATTTATTACGAATAGCGAAGACATGTTGTATTGTTCCTATATATCGGATGCTCTAAACTCAGCCAGTCAACGCTACGCATGAGCGCTATATATTGTTACAATGTGAACAAAAAACTCCGTTATTACAGCAAAGAAAGCACGCCTAGTAGCGAACAAAGAATTGGGAGAATTTCTAGCCAGTCTCTACCTAACTGGGTAGTGGGATCCCTCGTGCAATGGGCAGAACTGCTCAATTCAGCGAAAAGCCGGCTTTCACCTACACCTAGGAAAGGACCTCAGTAATGGCGTTGGGAAGAGGGCAGCGAAATGAGGGCAGCAAAAGTGCGCCGCTACGCGGCATTTGAGCGCTTCGCGCAGATATCCGGCTGCAGATCGTCTAGATGGCCATTTTCATTTTTGTCAAAAAGTGGGCATGGCTCGAAAGTAGGTCAACTGGCGTGCTCCAATATAGGACGTGCAAATCTCTCCCATAGGAGTAACAACTGTATGCAATTTGAAACATGTGGGTCAAACGGTTCTTGAGTTATCGTTGATCGTAGGCAGACACTGAAATGCATGGTGAAATTGCCAAAATCTACCTAATTTGCATAATTTAAAAGAAATATCAAAATTTGTGTGATATGTTTTGGGGCCAGTTCTTATTCATTCACATGCCAAAAATGAGCAAAATTCATGGAACCTGAACTGACTTATGGCCATTTCCATTTTTGCCAAAAAGTGGGCGTGGCTCGAAATTAGGTCAACTGGCGTGCTCCAAAATAAGACGTTCAAATCTCTTCCATAGGAGTAACAACTGTATGCAATTTGAAACATGTGGGTCAAACGGTTCTCAAGTTATCGTTGACCGTAGCCAAATGTTGACGGACGGACGGACGGACGGACGTACGACGAACGACGCCCCATGGCAATAGCTCATCTTGACGATGTCAAGGTGAGCTAAAAATGTGCCCAACGACATGCGTGTCTCATTATACTTACCTCTCCTGGAATGACTGCTTGATAATTTTCGTATTCATCACCATGTTGGTCTAAGCGGTTCATTAGAAACCTTGAGAGATAAAATTATAATTAATCACTGTTACAAACATTACTAACCTTTACAAGGCAGAAAACAGCAAATGTGATGTTAAATTCAACACCACTACAGCTGTAATTCATGATCTGCATGCAGTGTGTTAGCCAGAGACCTGTCTAACCGTCTTTTGGATGACCTATTCTTGCCGGATGAGATGGATGCAATTTGATAGAGACGGCATGAGGGCGGCCCAATTATTTATATATTATACACCTTGTATAACTGACAACAATGCTTATAAGAATATAAAACCATATCATGATTCCTGTCTTTTTGCCATTTCAGACTGAATTTCCTCCATTTTAAGGTAAGGCTCTCCCCCTACGGCGCTTCGCGCCTGCAGCATCCTCGCTTTGCTTAGATGGTGAGACTCCCTGATTTTTTTTCCTGGCTAACACCCTGTCTGCATGACTATTACATGTGTACACAGGTCTAATGGCATGGCATGTGTACCACAGACACGTTCACTCTATGTAACATACTAGATACTACAACCAAATATCTATGTCATCTTATTTAAATAATAGAGGTGATATAAAAGAGGGAGTTGGCAGTAGTTAGAATCAAGGAAGAAGATACAAAAGGTGGAAGAAACGGAATAGGTGGGATGGGTAGAGGAGGGGCAAAAGTACAAAAAAGAGTGGGTAGAGAACTGTAATAACTGCTCGCTGGTCAGCCATTTATTCTCCAAGCTTCGATCCCACAATGCAACTGTTTGAACATAACAATTAGAGCAGTCATCGTCTGATAGCAGAATACTACAAAAACTTCTTCCATTCCCTCCACCTTCTCCCCTCTAGTACCCTCTCTAGTGCCTTTAGCTCTACCTTTTCCTGTTTCCTTCCATCCCTACCCTTCATCTATTTCCTCCTAGTCTATGCCAATTATAATCATACAATTTCTAACTTGCAGTGACAATCAGTTCCGTGCAATATCTGTTTGGAAAAATATATATAACCGATGACTTCAAGCAATGATCAGAGCATGTGTAAACTAGGAAGTACTAGGAAGACTATCAACCCAAAACATGGTTCTTGTGCTTGCACAAATATATATATCAACACTGTACCTTCTTTCTTTCTTCAGTCTGTTTGTAAGTTTTCTCATATAGTGTTTTCTATTTGCTAGCCTTTCATTATCCTGTAACAAACAAAACCAATGACATAACACTAGGCCTATAGTTGGGCCTGGCCTGTAAATTATTGAATGTTTTAAAGGTAGCTTCCCTCGAACTTTCCACGTAAATTTGTGTAACAAACCACTGTAAAAACGTCAGTAAATAACTCACTACACTTTAACTGACGTTAGCTTTGAAAATAAAACTGTACAAATATATGTATCAAGCCTAATCAAAGAAACAACTAAAAAAACTCTTTTCGCCGCGGTTCCGTAGGCGCCAGTGTTTATACTTGAGCAACCATCATTTCAATCGAGTCAATGTAGCCACTTTCAGATATCATAACTTTTAACATAAATCATTTGATGAAATCAAACTTTGTAGTCTAGACAGAGAGGCACCTCGACTGTTTATGTTATTAATTTCAGAATTTTTACCGTAAACGTTTTCGAGATAGAACGTGCTAAAAACCCAACAAAACGTAATCCGAACTAACAGCGACCTGACAGAACTCGTTAACTTGCTGAGAATACTATACAGAGTGGCTATATGCCCGGCAACCGGCATATATCTGACGGCTGCCAGGCACGGTCTTCGATTTCCTAAATGCCCGGCAGTTTTTAATTTTCAGCGTTATCTCAAGTAAACAAGG
>NW_014577401.1:202056-206435 GCF_000485595.1 Priapulus caudatus
TGGTAAAACTAAACACACCGAAATGTAGTTAGCTCACACCAAATCTATGTTTCTCTAAGCTCTATTTCACCTATAAATAATCAGTAATAAGATCCCTGTAAAATGCTGGTCAAATGCTCCACTGCACACACAGTACACGCACTCCTGGATACAATAATATTAAAACCAAATCCCTACGGACGATAGGGTTGACAAAGCGCCCGTTACGGTTTCTGCGCGCGGAGGTAAGCCTGCAGTGAATCTCAGGGCAGTTTGCGGTTGCGATTTCAGAGACTAGAATTTCCAAACTGAGATTTATTCTAAACTAATGAATACTTTCTCCGTATTTGAACTTATACTATGTTATCATCACATACTCCTGTATTGATACTAAATATAACCTGTTACAAACATCGAAAGTGACTGCGAGTACGGCGAAATACGACGCGGCCAATTTTCTGTAACGCCTGCTGACAGTAACTTCGGTTCTGAAGAGACGCGTATATCACACTCGACCGAATTGGAGAGGGGCGCTGCATTGTTGCACACCCGATGCTGCCGCATTGCGCATTGGGAAGCCGAAGCGTCACAAGGTCAACCAGAAATGGCGGCTCGAAAACATCCGCCGTCTCGTCAGCCACTCAGGATGATGGAGAAGAGTACGAGGCACGTGTCGCTCGGAATTGTTGTAACGCAGCTAGGTTATAATTAGTTAATATCAGAGTAATTATTGATAGCATAGTAAGTCTTCAAAGCTAGCAGCTGGGAGCGAAAGGGTCTCGTCGGTTGAGAAATAATACCCAGTTGACAGTTCTTAGCTCTCTGACTAAGAACGCAACAGTCCAACGCCCTGAGTTGATTCAGCTCAGGGTTCCCTTGAATGTTCCCTGCCACAAAAAACCATAGCGACTCTTTGTACCTAACCTCCCCTGTTGCGCGTTAATATTCGTATCTAACTGAGCAACTCTAAGCTGGAGTGCTAAGCTTAGATAGTGTTAAGGCTGTTTCGCGCTGATCTGTCATTGTGCACCCTGGACAACATACAATATATGACTATGCCTAATCTTGAATTGGCGATTTCAAGCTATAGCCACTACAAATTTTTGAAACGTTTAGTTCGACATGTTCAAAGCGTTTATCCCGTTGCCGGTATGCGCGATTGTTCCGCTCCGGCACACGTTCCGTGTTAAGGTAGACCATCGCGCTATGTAAAATTATACACACTGGGCAGGTTAAGTAGCCAATGGTTTTTCTGGTCACGTACATGGCTATAGCTGATAGGGAAAGTGCAACAGTTTTTGGTTGGCTGGAGATTATAGCTAGGTATGCCGGCTGTGGCTAATATGCCCGGCAGTCCGCCCCCCGCCCGCACGGTCATTCGATTTTCTAATGCGGCAGTTCCCCTAACCTAATCCTAACCTAATCGAGGTCAAACAGAGGTCAAGGGGACATAGACCTTATCTGCTATACTATACTATACTATACTTATACCTATCACCCGGTATAAATATTCTAACAATTAATGCACGATGTATGTGAGCGAACGCCGCCATCATCATGTCATGTCATGCATATCAGTGTGGGAATATGCAATAAAGAAATAGCTACAAGACGACTGTGCACAATTGCTACGAAAAAATAACAAAATTTGATTTTTGCATCAATTTAAACAAAAAAGAATTGGGTCTGACTATATCGGATGGGCTGCTATGCAACGCCTATTCACAGGCGCGAACCCACTACTGCTCGGCACGGGAGCTTTTGGCTGCTGCGTTTCCGCCCTGACCCGGTACACTCCTCCTTAGACAACCTGGTTGCCCTGGGCTCCCCCGAGACAACCATATCGATGCGGAGCTTAGTGCGGACACCCGATCAACATAGTCCGCTACACAGCAGTGCTCCCACCCTCAAGCCATCCACCAACCCATGCCTCCTCGCAGCTGGATTACAGGTGCACGCCACAACACCCGGCGAAATCATAACATGCTATTCGGGTATTAGAGGCAGAGGTAATGGATATTTATAATTTATTATAGCTATTATATATATGTGTATCTTTAGCTGTGTTATGGGTACCACAAGAGTTCCAAAATTGATTTCAAACTCTCAAGTTGCGTTTCTATACACAATTAAGACGAAATGTACATTGTATTTAATGGTCACTTCCGCTATTGCACATTGGCGCCATCTACTGGCCCACCATATTCAAAACCGTAAATAAAACCCTGTTTGTATAATATCTATGATAAAATAAATTCTGTAATATTATATAATATCAGCGGTGAATAATGACAACTTAGAGCGTGACTGGACGCAAGACAAGACGCTAACCAAAACAAAACGATGCTAAGGAGATGTAGAAGTTTTGTTGGAGCAGTTGGAAACGGCAATAAAATGTCTACATAAAATTTTAGGTAAAAACAGCTGAACTGAAACTCATACATAAACAGAAGGGAAACATCAATGTAATGGCTCTGATCATACATACAAATAAACATCTATATTTGCAATTACATCGCAAGCTCTTTTATTGGTATACACATTTTTGTAACTAAAGTGGTTCAATCAATAATCAGAGCAGCAATTTTTTGTCTGCAAAACATAACTTCGAGTTACCTTTCAACATTAACAATCCGTATGTTTTTGCACCCGGAATTGCTTCTCTGCAAGAGCTCATCTCTAAACAAAACTATTCTCTGTTTGCAACGTGGCTTTTTACTAAACTTGTTGCATGATCCATATGTCGAGTTTCTAATGTAATAACGAATACATTTTGATCAAAAATCATACAATTTAATTAGGGTGTAATTACACTGTTCCAACTGTAACAGTAAATTCACACTATAGACCTCACACATATCACAGCTTTGCATAACAAATCCTTTGACTCTACCACGCATTCATTAGGTCCAAGTGCACAATAATTAGACGCACACCGAGTGATAGTCGACACACAATTTACCCCACAATTCCACGAGTGCACAAAGGTTCCTATGAATACAATTCAAATTTGAAATTAGAAATTCGTCCTCTAAACACCACCTGGCACGTTGGCCTGAGGTTTGACCCGTTTTCTCCATTTCAACTTGCAGATGACTTACTTGATTTCCCTCCTACACTACTTGCTAGTTGAACACAATAGCTGATATAATATTAATAATATTAGTTCTAAATAGTATATAGATGAATTGTTGAAAGAAACATTTCAGATTTATGTCACATATCGACATTGACAATTGTGACACATACTTCAGACCAACATATTATATCTTGCGAGATAATATCAAGAGCTAATAATACCTAAAATAATGGGTATTATTAGCTCTTGATAATATATATATAGCCAGAAAGAAAGATATATATGTGTGTGTGTATTATACATCAGTCAACAGAAAATTCCCGGATTAAAGGTGATCACCAAGTGAAAACCCAGGTGCTTCTTGAACATTGAACATCCTATGATTATATTGTGGATGCACGATTTTACAGGATGGGCCAGCACAGATCAAAAGCTGGATAAGTCTATCATTTAACATTGCCAGAAGCTTCTTGTCTATAGTTGCCACGATATTGTTCAGCTGGTCAGGATCAGCTGCAAGGTCGTAAACTTCGACAAAATTCTGAAAAGGGTAAAACGATCCTTGTTAGGATGGACGAGTATAATGATGAGAAGTATACAGGTGTTGATAAAGGCATGACATAGATAATGATGGAGATAAGTACAGATGATGTGAACAATAATAGACTATGTACTACATGAAGAGAAAAGGGGTTAAAAAGATGAAATGGAGAGGAAGAGAGGGTAGTAAATCGAGAGAATGAGTTTAACAATATAACTGTGGAAGTTAAATTCTTCGAAAGCATTCAGAAACCACAAAAACAGTTTTCCATTAACTCTAACTAAGAAAAACAAAACAAGATCTGAGAAGGTATCTGAAGGAAATTGGTAACAGGGGATACAGCAGGGGTAGAAATTAACTTTTGACAGTTGAACAAGGGAGTCCAACGGAGTGAGCAGCAAAATGAGGGAGTCCGCAGTCTGAGGTTCAAAATTAAAGCAATAACGCATGTGCTTATTTTTAAGATTCATGCAGTTGCACGTCTGCCAAATTTTCTTTGGACATAAGCTAAAAAAATACAGTAATTCCGCGAGGCCGTGCTCCGGACTGAACTAGTTAGTATGGCAGAATTTTCAGGGAGTCACACGGACTCCTGCATATGACAAATCAGGGAGTCCGACAGTAAATCAGGTAGTATTTGACTCCGGACTCCCGTTAATTTCTCACCCTGTACAGTAGTAGAGTAGGAGATGGGGGAATGGAATAGAAACAGAATGAAAAGGTGAGAGAAAGGGAGTGAGAGATGGAGAGAGAGAGAGGGTGAGAGAGAGAGAGAGAGAG
>NW_014577401.1:206445-210851 GCF_000485595.1 Priapulus caudatus
GAGAGAGAGAGAGAGAGAGAGAGAGAGAGAGAGAGGGGGGGAGAGAGAGAGAGAGAGAGAGAGAGAGAGAGAGAGAGGGGGGGAGAGAGAGAGAGAGAAAGAGAGAGAGATGGAGAGAGGAACATGGGTGGGGGGAGAGAGAAAGAGAGAGAGATGGAGAGAGGAACATGGGTGAGGGGAGAAAGAAAGAGAGAGAACAAGAGTGTGAGAAGAAGGGTACTCACAAGAACCCAAAAAGAGGACAGTAAGAGAGAGGCCGAGGACAATGCGGTTACCTCAGTATCATCAAACACACAGTAGACATAATGATTGCTTTGATCCCTGTAGTGGGCACAGCTGTAGGTATTATTCTTTGCATCATCACAGATACATCTGTAACACTCCTGCAAGAGAGTTAATCGATGTGTTGAGGTTAAACACTTATCGCATGCAAACCCACCTGACTGTCATGAAACAGGCAGTACATGAGATGATGGTCCATGTCCTTGTACCTGGCACAGCTGTATGTGTTGTTCATTGCATCATTGCAGATGCATTCAAACTTGCAATGCTAAAACGACGACAACTAAATTAAGCAAAAAGAACTAGTGAATGTGTCTCGGAATTCATGATCATTTCATTTCATCCTACTTTTACTTCAATCATATGAATTAATACTTACTAGTCACTACAGCTTTTTACAAATCAAGCTGTACATAATGTATATAAGGAGTATTGCCTCATCTAATCTATGACTACAATATTGCGGTGAGATTCACACTATCGATCTTAATGGTAAGTAATACAATAATAAGTGTTCACTGTGTAAAGCTGATCGTGATATAGCAATGGCATTCATGCTTGATGGCCATTGATTGGCTTTATGTAAACTTACTGACACTCCGCCATCTATATACTGTGGGCAGCCTGGGATCGGCCCTGTCTGATATTCACCATCATATTCCACCAGAAATTCGCCCCTCCAGTGTGGAAGGGTGACCTTATGTGATAAGGTAGGAACAATTTAATTAGTCAATATGTTTACGATAGAAGTTGGATGGTAATCCTTTATTGTACAGACAACACTTTAAAGTCCACTATAAAAAAAAACACAAATCACCTGGTACTTTCTTAATTTAGAAGAGATGGATGAATCTATTTTTAAAACTATGTATAAATAAAAAAATATAACACACCTTCTTGCTTGGAACCAACAATGTGGTTAACGACATTCCATCCATTTCTGAAGGTGCACCTCCTCCAGCGATATCAACAAAGGTTGGAGCAAGGTCAATTGTCAACACCAATTCCTGAGAAGTGATATGACCATGAATGGGATCATCACTTATACAACGAGTGTCACACATAAAAATAACACCACATTTATAAAAGATGTGATAATAAAAGAATTAATGTGCCTATGTCGTTCAATAGTTGCAAACTAAAATTTATTGTAGCTTATTCCAGGTTTCCTAGTGTGGATAGGTTATGCAAACATGTAAATAAATAAATAAATAAATATTTCACTATTTTTGTTTAGATGGAAACAGATATACATCTGCTAGGCTAATGAGCTATTAAGTGAACATCTATAGACACCACACTCACATCAGAATGGGACGCTGGTTTAATTCCAGGTCCTCTGACCATCATAGGCACACGGATGTCAAAGTCATAGAGCTGTCGTTTGTCAAACGGTAGAGAAAATTGCCCTAGGTGCAAACACAACACAATTTTTACAACATTCACAACTTTGTGACGCCAATTAAATGAATATCACCACAATTACATTGCCAGTACCCGACAAGTATATAGCAGGGGTCGAATTAGCCGCTAGCCCGGGACTAGTAATTGTTTGGAAGGGCTAGTTAAAGGCCAGGCTGGCTTGCCCGTCGGGCAATTAAACGATCCAGACCAGATTTCGTAATTCCGCCCGTTTTAAGATATATCAGTGTATGATTAATGGGAATTTAATTGCGGTTTGTGAGCATTCAAATTCAGTCCACAATACCCTCAGAAAGCATCTCGGAGCATTCGTGATCGAGATCAATAATTTTCCCGCGCAACCACTAGGGGGGAGCCTATCGACATCATACTTTTAAGGGCTAGTTGAAAACCAGAAGGGCTAGTACAAACCTTACCTTACTAGCCCTTCGGGCTAACTTGCATATTGTCCTTATTTCTACCCCTGATATAGTAATAAAAATAGCTTCATGAATAGGTGAAAATAGAAAAGAGCTGTACATACCTAGATGATAGCCATGATCCGAGGTGAAGAAAACATATGTATTTTCAAGAAGAGCCAGCTTTTCTAACACATTGATAACATCCTCCACCATGTCATCAACTGAAAGCAGGGTTCGCCACCTTTATCAAAGCAAATAATCATTTTACGAATATAAAAAGCAATACACAGTAGCTAGGTATCTAATACAATTGACTTTAATTGGCATGATTCTTCACCCTCCATACCTGTTTCTAAAGAAGTCATCTATAAGAGCCAATGTAGTATTATCCATTGGGTTTGGAGGCTGTCGCAGCAACCAGTGTTTACCCTGAAAATAGGCAGATAATATGATTTGAAATTATATTCTCAATTTATGACATAAAGATTGCTTCTCTACAGTACTTATTATTCTTGCAACTCAATAGATCCTAATAAAATAATAATATTCAAGCAATCACTGGTTCATACACCGTGCTAACTCCTTCATAAATGTTCTCTGTATGAAAACCATCTTGTTAATATCTCGCGACGCTTATAGCGAATTCCTTTGAAAATTGTCACCCAGGCTACAACATTAATACCTTCATACTACATCACCAGTCACCACACTATATAATATATGGTGTGGAAAATAACTGCAGGCATCTGCGTGAATCTAATTGATACCTTGCCACCTGGCTTGTCGAAACTGCCATTGCGTGGTGCTTGCAGGTTGCTAAAGTTCTTTGCATACTGCGGTGCAGGCGTGAAGGGCTGGTGACAAGCTGGCGTGGACAGCATCATGAAGAATGGATTTCCATGTGGCCTGACCTTCTCGCGTAGATACTTAACAGCTTTCTTATGCTGCAGAAAATTAGACCATATATCTTGTAGGTAATTATAGGCAACGTAATTACAAGCAGTGGCTTCGAATCACATTTTAATCAGCATGAGTCATCAACGTGACATTAATGCACATCGTTCGCCATCGATTTCCTTTTTAATCATTAGGGTTTCCAAAATACTACATATAAGGTCAGCAACGTGATACGTACAATGACATCAGTTAAGTAGTCTTTCTCATAGTTGTCTCCATGACTCTCTTTCTTGCCATTTGCCGAGAGAACATAATTGTAGTATACGGAGTTTCCCACCAGGCCATGCCACTCATCCCAACCTGGTGGTACGTGTTCCACACCGCCTGCCTCTGACTTTCCATACTAAAATACACAACACGTGGCCTTCATCATTACATATATTATTACTATCACACTGCTCTTCACATTTTGCACATGCAGAAAAAGCATGAATATACCGGCATATATGACCAAAATACTTTACTGGGCAGGTACTCTCGCTAGATGGGCTTAGCTGTATACCTACATAACCACTGTGACAGGTGCCTCCCTGTTGCGGAGTAAAGACCTACATATGAAAAGCTATAAGTGAGGTATATACATCCCACCACTAACCTCCTTTGCCTAAACAGTCAACTATAATATATATATATATATACCTGGTTGAGGTATTTTCCAGCAAAGAACGTTTTGTACCCCTGCTCTTTTAGATAAGTGGCAAAGCTATGTTTTTCCGGACCACTTTGCCAGGCCTTGCTGCTACAGTTGCCTGATAGGGAGTTGTTCACAATGTGGGTGTTGTGTGCATAGTTCCCAGTCAGAATGCTACCTCGGCTGGGACAGCAAATTGGTGTGGTTGCAAACTACAAGATAAATATTAATATTTTACATCACATTTGTGTAGATCTTGATTTAACAGCTTCATCTGTACCAGGATGCATCGACTGTAATTGAATATAAAACTAGTATTTTCACCTCTATACCCATTAAAAAATACATTATCATATTGTAAACAATTAAGTCAACCTATATGTTGGACTCAACATGCTAAAATGATTTTAATAAATTAATACAAATATATAAATACGAATATAGCCAACTATATACAGTCCTTTTATTTATAACGACATGATTATTATAAAGTTATATACATATATATATATATATATATATATATATATATATATATATATATGTATATAACGACATGATTACTATAAACTATGAACTATCCAGTTCAGGTAGTACAGGGGTCAAAATAAGCAATGGTCCGATCATCCGGGGCCATCAAATAATCAGGAGGACCATCAGATTTTCAAAGTCAATGGTCCGACGTACCATTGAATATTTTGGTCCCATTTTAC
>NW_014577401.1:216913-226017 GCF_000485595.1 Priapulus caudatus
TGAATCAAAATTTTCAGTCAAGGAATTTCGCAGAATGCATCTCGGAGCGTCTAAAATCAAAACCCAGATCCACCCACCTCACCCCCCCCCACCTCCCCGCAAATGGCAAAATTTTACTCACTGCGTAGCCTCAGCGCGGCACTTCAGAAAAGTAAGGGCTGGGAGATATTTTTAAGGGCTAGTAGATTTTACAGGTCACTAGCCCTGCTGGCTAGTGAACATTTTAGGTTAGTTTCAAGCCCTGTATGTGTGTGCATGTATGTGCTTGTTTAGCCCTATTTACTGTTTGTTTTGCACTGTTTACTACTGTGTGTATAATACATGTATGTTAATAAAGGATGACTTGTATAGTAGCGATGATATCTCTGATTCTCATCACTTTTCCAAGTTTTCTTGTTCAAGTTTTACATTTATTTTTTCTTCTTTTTTTTCTTTGATGAAATCGATTATGGATTTTGATAACCGATATTGGAGTATAATCGATCATCGTGGACATCACTAACTGATACCGTCTATATTATGACACTCCTGATCTTATCGCATGACTCTAATATTTTTTGTGAGAGGTTGGATAAAAAATATTATTTACATCTCCTGTACATCGATACACAGCACGTATTGGATCTAAACTTAAATCTACTTAGAAGTTTAGAACTACATAAAATGTTACTAAACAATAAATTATTAAATGTTTCTAAACAATAATCAGACATACAAGTGTAATAACATCAGGAGTAAGATAATATATAATGGATATAACTATAAGATATAATCCTATATTATCTTACTCCTGATAACATGATAATATGAATATGAAAAACTACTAGAAAATATTATGATGAAATTAAATTTTGAAACTGCCTCCAGCAGTTTGAAAAGTGTTGAACAGATAAACCTGTGATTAACCTGTGATTAATAATATATTCTTGCAGCACAACATGCGAGGTGTTGTTTCGATGGCTAACAATGGACCAAATACAAATGGGTCACAGTTTTTTATCACCTACAGTAAGCAGTCGCACCTCGACCACAAGTATACCATATTTGGAAAGTAAGTAATTAATGCAGAACTGTTGATTACCATCTGTTAGCATCAAATGACGCGTGTCACGTGTCGCGTGTTAAACTGACAGAGTGCATGTAACTTGTAATTACGTTTCTTTGTTGAGGTAGTTGAATTTTGGAGGATCATGCACTAGGTTCAAGGCTGGTGTTATGTGTTACAGAGTGATAGACGGCTGGGATGTGCTGGAAGAGCTTGAAAAACAGCCAGTAAGTCAGAAGAACTACAGACCACAGACCGACATACGCCTGCAGGGAGTCACCATTCATGCCAATCCTCTAGCCGGCTAAAACGCAAATCCTGCTCATCGGGAACTGATATAACGAATGAGAAATGCCAACAAAGGTCGTCGTAATTATCTGGCTGTCCTGCGAGACTATAAGAGGCAGATAAGATATCTGCCGAATCGACGAGGAATCGATAAAACTGCGGTGATGAATCCTGGCAACAAAATGGCGAACATTACGCCGCAGTGATGACACGGCCTCGCATGAGAGTAGCGACAGTATTATGTGTAAACGAACGCGTGGGACGCCATCCGTGGCGGCGGTGCGATGCAGCGATGAACAAACTCACGCGTGACAGGGATCGCGAGCAAGAGTAGCGACCACGTCGTTCCGCAAGCGAACAGCATCGGCGAACAGCATCGTGCGAAGCCGCCGCCATGCCGGAGTGCGATGTCTGCGGCGAGCGCGAGTTCCAGTGCGTCGACGGGCACTACTACTGCACGCTGTGCCACACGCAGTCGCAGGACCTGCGCGAGGAAGTGCGCGAGGAGATCGCCGACCGAGACGAGCCGATTCCGTTCACGCTGAAGGCTGTCAGCGTCGCGCGGGAGCCGCGCGCCCGGGTCTCGCGCTCCCGGCGCAGCGTGGGGCGGCTGCGCTCGCTGAGCCGCTACGAGGCGTTCACGATCGTCCTGCGCGAGCAGACGAAGTGCTTGCTCGCTGCCGGCGCGCCGCCAGCTCTCAGGGAGCTCGTCTTCCAGCTGTGGGCGGCGTACCTGTGCCGGCGCGGCATCGCCTTCAGCGGCGGAGCGGAGGAGGGGCCGCCGCCGCCGCGGTCGGTCGCGGAGCTGCGTCGCGAGGCGGCGGCACGGAGCGAGCGGTACAAGCCGCGGGGCACGAAGCTGTCGAAGGAGGAAGCGGAGCAGAGGCTGCTGCAGAAGGTGTTCGAAGACGAGGAATTCTACAGCGACGACGGCGACGAGGACACGGACGGAGGAAAGGCATCCGACGACGAGGACGATGGTACAGAAGCGCCTCTTCGAACCGAACGTGAAGGCAGAGAACTGCCCCCTGGCGGTGCAGGGGAAAAAGGAGGGGGGAAAAGGAGGGGAAACTAGGGGGGTCCAGGAGGCATGTTTTTTTTACCGTACCACTAATTAATGCGTAAAATCGCCACCACACCATAGACGGTATTTGGGGTTCTTGTATATATATAAGATAGCCGAGTCTGTGTACAGTTAGTGTTGGGTTTGGTACAGGTTAACTGTTTGTACTTGTGTATGGTCTGCAGTGCATGTGGTCGGTAAAAATACACGCGTCGGTGTTCCTGGTCGAATGGGAATTCTTGACGATCGATTCCCGCGCTGTCAAACTTTTATTGTGGTGGAATTTAATCGGGGCGGAGGTAATTTAAACGGGGCGCAACGATTGAAACAGGGGGGAGTTTTCCCAAACGAGGCGCGCGCGCCCCGTTTGCGCAACGTAGGGAGAACCCTGTATTATTAGCCTATGAGCGATAGGCTAATAATACGCGCGGCTATATGGCCGGTAGGAACGTGTACTAACTATCATATGGCGCTAACAATTGGAGTTACATTTCTATAAATTCTAGCTATTATAGACACATGTCTTAGCCTTAATCTCTGTGAATTTTGAGTCTATTGAAGCATGATTAGTCACAATTAATGAGCAAATATGCACGCGCGGTATCGCTCATAAGCTAACCGGTGAAACGAAATGTCCCGAATTCTATTTTTATCTTCCAATCACAGGTCGGAGCAATTCCTCTGTTTAGACGCATGTAAATTGATGTAAATGACATTGGTTTTATTGGGACCCATGTTCTCTATCCTTGAACCCATATGATATACACACGCAATTCTTTCCCTTCTATTCTAATTATATTGACGCGAGTGAGAATCTCTCTAAATTTGTATTTCAAAGCCCGCCCAACCAGCATGATTAAGACCAACCCCTTCATGAAAATCCAGCACCCGCCACCCTGGCCTTGGCTTGAATGCAATAGGCTAATACTATTATTACTAATAGTAATACTAATACTAATAGTAATAGCCATAGCCTAAGGGTAGGGACTTGAAAGTTGAATGGGAATGGCCGCGTACCGCTAAATACATTCACTGATTCAGCCAATACCACTGCTATTAGCAGATCGAACATATTTAACTTGGTTTTAGGTTTCGCCTCTTACAATGACTGCTTGCTTTAGTGAGTGCTTTTTACAAATTACAGGGTTTAGTAAGAAGTGCTTACCACTCCCCCTAGCATCGAATCTTGGTCATCGGTTAAAATGAACACGATGTTTGGAGGCTTTCCACTGTCGATAGAATTTTGTGTTGAAACACGATGACATAGCCAAATAAGACAGACAAATGTGAAGAATAAACGAACATGCACTTTCATCGCGACACTCATTATCTCTACAACATGAAGTAAACCATGCGGCGAAACCAGAACTGATCTAAAAACGAAAAACTAGCTGCAACTGAAAATGAACTCCCCGCATGAACTCGTGATCATTGTTGTTATCACGTGGTTCATAGACTTGCACCATGAAGCTCTACTAAATAGTGCAAACATAGAACATAGAACGCAGTCGTAGCGAAGTGACGAAAATGCCATCTAAGTTTAAACAAAAGAGCAGTGGCATAATGAATAGGTACTGGCGTGCGTGGCGTTTTGGCGTTAGTCAATGATTTCGAAATGGTAGGTAGACCCTATGTTTCTCATGAGTCTATGTTTCTCATGACTCATGGCATAAAATAGTTGCGCGATTAGATTAGGTTTGGTCAGGTCTAGGGATTTGTGGTAGTGATCGATACAGTCACAGTTACGGACAGGTTCTGTAAAGGGCATTACAACTCGCCAACTTCAATCAAACATAGCCTAAACTAAAGTAGGCTAACTTAAAGGCCGTAAGGGCCCAAGGATATAACTTAATTAGTCACTTACTCACTTAGGCTGTGGCTACGGGTACGGCAGCCGTATCTTAATGTCTCGAGGCTGGAGGTACGGCAGTCCATTCGCTTTCATACTTAACGAGACAAAGATAGAGCTGACAGT
This sequence comes from Priapulus caudatus, assembly GCF_000485595.1. Classification (NCBI taxonomy): domain Eukaryota; kingdom Metazoa; phylum Priapulida; class Priapulimorpha; order Priapulimorphida; family Priapulidae; genus Priapulus; species Priapulus caudatus. The sequence goes on from NW_014577401.1 coordinate 221,285, forward strand.
AGAGGTTCTCCGAGGAGACCTAGACTAGTCCGAAGAGAATCTGTGAATCTGTGAAAAGATGGCGGCAGCTGTCCCTAAGCGGGGGTAAGCCTAGACCGAATAATTCTGTCCCATATAACCTTTTTTATATTTTGGTGAGGGTTATTGGGACAGAACGGGGTTCATTGAAATGTTGTGAGATCGCATGCAAAATGCATGCGCTGCGAATGCGGCCCGTACGTCGCTATTGGCGCGGAAAAAAAACCTACCGTTCCCTTCTACATGGCTTAACCTTGCTACTGATAAGTGTATACATTCACTTCAATCGTTATTCACTTCTTAAAAGATTGTTTTTCAGAAACCCCGCTTCATTTAACTTTAGTAAATTACGTTCGCCATTTACAAACAATCGGACCAATCAGAGCGAGTCTTACAATACCCCTGGTTCTTGCTTGTATCTGTGGCGCTGCCGGAGGGCTGATAGACTATCATCAATCATCATCAATAGATCTATCCTGCGACTATATCTAAAATTTTGTCACACTATATAGCATTTAGTTTTATTTTGATCAAATAAACAGATTGAACTTGGTTATGTTTGCAGTCTGTTACTCTCCACACAGACTTTGGTGATATAAAGGTGGAGTTGTTCTGCGATCAGTGTCCAAAAGCCTGTGAGGTAGGAATTTTTACTTAGAGTTATACTATTCCTATTTACTAAAAAGGAATTTTACTTATTTAGGTAGGATTCAGCAATACATACATTACAGTTGCTGTATAATTTGCAATGAATATTGTTGTAGTATTTTGAATAGTGATATTATATTATATAAGGCGTTGGCAGTATAGTCAGAACGACATCTTGTGACAGGATCTTGTGTAGTTAGCCTGCCTACGTTCATAGCTTTTTTGTCATTTTTCAGAATTTTCTAGCATTGTGTGCGAGTGATTACTACAATAATACGATCATTCACAGAAATATAAAAGGATTTATGGTTCAAATGGGTGATCCAACAGGTATGCAGTTTCTGTTTTGCCCGCAAAGAGACTCGTCTACTTTCTTTCTTATTAGGCCCCATAAAAAAAAATGTTAGTTTATCATCCTTGTCATCTAAAGAAAGTGATGAGGGAGGCGGGTTTTTTTTTTTTTTTTTGTAAAGTAAGGTTTACAAAAGAGCAGGGACGGGTACCAGACTACCTTCCGCAAATACACCCGCCATCTAACCAGCAAAAATGTAAATGGCGTCGAGTGAAACGTGAAAATGTGTGTTCTTGGAAAATTGAAATCGCAGCAATAATTACGTAGCGCAAAATGCCGCAGGGTACTTTTTAAAAGAGACACAGGTATAAAGAAGTAGGTAAGCTATATAAAAGTAAGGTAATATTTATAATTGTTAATGTCAAGAAGGACTAACACTCTAACGAATGAATTGGCTTGAAACCGGTGTGTGAATACAACACCGGTAATCTGAATTAAAAAATTAAAAAAAATTTGATGCGGGCGGAAAAAGTGATGCGGGCGGGGATGATAAACTAACATCTTTTTTTATGGGGCCTTAATGAAATGAAAATTTTTTAATTTCTTATTATATATATATAGTTTATTGGTACTGTTACTACGGACAGTATTGAGTTCTGCGTGTTTGCATTGATAATGAACTATATAATATAGCAGGGGTAGAAATTAACTTTTTAACACGGGAGTCCAACGGACTCCCTACCTTTAAAAAGAGCGAGTCCGCAGCAAAATGAGGGAGTCCGCAGTCTGAGGTTCAAAATTAATGATATTAACGATAACGCATGTGCTTATTTTTATGATTCGTGCGGTTGCACGTCTGCCAAATTTTCTTTTGAAAAATACAGTAATTCCGCGAGGCTGTGCTCTGGAACGAACTAATTAGTATGGCAGAATTTTCAGGGAGTCACACGGACTCCTGCATATGTCAAATCAGGGAGTATTTGACTCCGGAATCCCGTTAATTTCACACCCTGATATAGTGCTCAGGGTTCTCCCCAGAAATTTCAGAAGACACATTATCAGGCAATCAACCAATTCATTCTCAATTGCTAATTGGAGTCAATTACGTGTGTCGTAAGCTGCCTTTCAACACAGGCACACTCGATCAGTTCGGAGACATACAACAAGCTGTAAAAATAGCTTGACTTTGTCAGGATTATCAAAAGTAAACACAGTTGAAAGTTAAGACATTAAACAATTAAGATATCTAGGAAGGTTAATGTGATGATGCAAATTATTTTCCGCTTTGAAGTAATTTCAGACCCGACATGCGTTATAAAGGCCTGGCGCTAACCCTGGTGCTATAGAAAAAGTGTTTAATATTAATTTTATTAAATTTCTTTACAGGTACAGGAAAAGGAGGAACAAGCATATGGGGGAACAAATTTGACAATGAAATTCTGGACGAGTTAAAAGTGAGCTATATGAGGCTAAAACATTCCGTGCTCAAAATGAATCTCATCAGGAGTGTCATAATATAGACTAACACTGTGATGATACCAGGAGTAAGATAATATAGGATCCTATATTATCTTAGGAATCCTATATTATCTTACTCCTGATGATACTGATACTAGTGTTGTCAATCGGTTGTAATTTCGTAATCGATCATCGGTTGGACCCAAGTAACCGATGATCGGTTACAATCGGTTACTCGGTGTGTTGAATGCCTGCGTGTGCGTAACGTCGTGTGCATGTACGTGTGTGCATGTATGTGCTTGTTTAGCCCTGTTTACTGTTTGTTTTACACTGTTTACTACTGTGTGTATAATACATGTATGTTAATAAAGGATAACTTGTATAGTAGCGATGATCTCTCTAATTCTCATCACTTTTCCAAGTTTTCTTCTTTTCTTTTTGATGAAATTGATTATGTATTTTGATAACCAAGCGCTTGGTTCGAGCCACTGTTCGAGTATAATCGATGACCGTGACATCACTAATATAAACCATGGCATGAGTGGTGACGTTTTGTTTAGTCAATATAAAGTATACTCAGTGTTAATATTCTACATGTCCCAGCAGTTGCTTTAAATACATAACTCCGCAGGACTCCCTATATCAAAAGGTTTCACTATTTGAGCATTTTCAAGTTCATATGTTTGAAATTTAAACTTTTCAGGTATTTATAGAATTGTTTATAAGCGGCCCCATTTATGGAAGTTCATGGTAGCTGCGCCAGAACCAGATTCCATTAGTGTCGTCGAGGTGAATAGTAACTAAACTATACACTTGTTGACGTTGTCTGTTTGCACTCCCACATATTTTTCTGCACTCCCACAATACTCATCCCTGGATAATACCCTGGCTCAATGTGATATCTTGCTACAATGTGCAGCACTCGTTGCACTCCGTACATGTGCCCAAGTCTGGCAGCACCAGTACAGACGGTCGTGCTCGTGTTATACTGCACCTGTCACTTGAATTGGGTTGCTTATGTCAGGGGCCGTTGGCAGCCAGCTAAGCACAACGGAATCGTTGGATGACACCATCAGCTTCAGCTGCTTCGGTGGCGGAGGCAGCAGGGCGTCCTTACTGCATGCGGGGACGTGGCATGTCATGTCTGAAGCACCGCCCATCATCCCTGACACAGACATGAGCAACTCCTGCAAGTGATGAACCTGACGAAAGAAAATACAACCACACGTGAACATGTATGAATCGTTTTTTTTTTGTATGTGTGTCTTTAGATCAATATTTTAGGCCGTGCTACACATTTGTGGCGGTGCAGTTTCAAAACTGACCCTGCAAATCACGGCTGCACGGCTTGCTGGCTAATACGTTGCGTTGAGCCCGTGTGTGAGGATTGTTGACTGACGTTGGAAATACGTAATATTCCTGTTGCTTTTGCACACCCTGACCGACGGTGATACCAAGTAATTATCTTTTACCATAGGCTACAGAATTTATGTTGATGGAACAGAAGAAGGAATGATAGCAGCAGACAAGAAAAAAGCTAAGATATCAGGGCTGGACATGGGCATTGCGCACAGGTGCGAGAACAACTTTCATTAGGCCACAATTAAAAAAATCTTTGTTTGCCCTCACCCGACCCAGGCTGAAAAGTTTGGGTAGGTAGGACGGCTTTTTTTGAGGGCGAGGGTCTTTTTACAAATTCAGCATGGTATCTACATGCTCGGGTGTGCTTGTGTGGAGATACTTTTATTTGAATGTTTGTTTTGCTTGGTACATATATGTATTGCCTACATATTTATATAATGTTACAGTGATACATTTGTTTTAAAAAAAAGATCATCACATTTTGCGTCGGCCGTTCTTTGACGGGTCGGTCGGGTGAGGCAAACAACAGTTAACAAACAATATTTTTTAATTATGAGCTCTAGTGTTGACCTGTAATTCCCTCCATTTATTCATTTCACCTCCTTACAACTAATTATTGTTTGATATGATTGGCGTATAGAGGTAGAGATTTGTGTAGTAGGACAGTAGACACAACACTAATTAAATAAATGTAATGGAATGTATTTTGCATATAATTGTTATTAAATTAATTAAGCTCTATTGTGAAATTAATCCTAAATATGACTGAGAGATTCCCTGTTGACATGTTATTTAGATTATAATCTTGGTTTTTTGGGCTGATTGTATTTATGTAAATCACTTCGTTTGTATATTTATTATATTCCAGACTGTTTCATTCACTTAGCCTCTATCTGTTACATTTGGTTTGTCGACTAAATAGCCGTACAGGTAATCTGCCATCTGCATGAACTTC
>NW_014577401.1:226042-250695 GCF_000485595.1 Priapulus caudatus
AGAGAGATTTACACAGCACGTTATTGGATCTAAACTTACAGTCTACTTACGAAGTTTTAGAAACTGTACATAAAATGTACTAAATCATAATTATTAATGTTCTAAACAATAATCAGTACATACAAGTGTAGATATGACATCAAGGATAAGATAATATATTTAGATATAACTATAAGATATTAATCCTATAATATTTCTCCTGATAACATGCATAATAATAATTATGAAAAAACTGCTAGGAAAATATTATGATGAAATAAGATTTTGAAAATGCCGCTCCACATTTTGAAAGTGTTGAAGACAGATGAAACCTGTGATTAACGCTGTTGGATTAATCAATATATGTCTTGCAAGCCACAACATGTCGAGGTGTTGTTTCGCAATGCTAACAAGTGGACCAAATACAATGGTCACACGTTTATCACCTACAGTAAGCAGTCGGCACGCTCGACCACAAGTATACCATGATTGGAAGAGTAAGTAATTAATGCAGAAACTGTTGATACCAATCGTTAGCGATCAATGACCGTCGCTCACGTGTGCGCGGTGTTAAACTGACAGAGTGCAATGTACTTGTAATACGGTTTCTTTTGTTGAGGCTTAGTTGAATTTTGGAGGATCAATTGGCACCTAGTTCAAGGCGGCTCGGTTATGTGTTACAGGAGTGTGATTAAACGCTGGATGTGTCTGGAAGAGCTTGAAAGAAACAGCCAGTAGTCAGTAAAGAAACTGCACAGACCACAGACCGACAATACCTGCAGGGAGTCCCACCATTCATGCAACCTCTAGCGGCGCTAAAACGCAAATCCTGCCTCATCGGGAACTGTTATAACGAATGAGAAATGCCAACAATTAGGTGTCCGTAATATATCCTGGCTGTCCCTGCCGAGACATATAAGCCAGGGCCAGATAAGATATCGGCCGAACGACGAGGATCGATTATAAACGCCGGTGATTAATTCTGGCAACAAAATGGCGAAACAGTACGCGCTAGTGACTGACACGGGTCGCATGTAGAGTAGCGACAATTAATGTAGGTAAGAACATGGGTCATTCCTGCGCTGACACGAATGCATGCGATTAACAAACTCAGCGCGTGACTAGGTGCGCGAGCAAGAGTAGCGACCGCACGTCGTTCGACCGCAAAGCCGAACACGATCGGCGAAGCAGCAACGTGCGAAGTGCCGCCGTCCAATGGCTCGGAGTTGCGTATGTCTGCGGGTTCGGAGCGGCGAGTTCCAGTGCAGTCGATCGGGGCCACTACTACTGACACGCTGTGCTTAAGCACACGCAGTCGCAGGACCTGCGGCGAGGAAGTGCGCGAGGAGATCGCCGGACGAGATCGAGCCGAAGTTCCGGTTCACGCTTGAAAGCCGTCAGCGTCGCGCGGAGCCGCGCGCGCCGGGTCTCGCGCTCGCGGCGCGGCGCGGGGCGCTGCGCTCGCTGAAGCCGCTACGCAGGCGTTCACGATCGTCCTGGCGAAGCAGACGAAGTGCTTGCTCGCTGCGGGCCGCCGCCCGCTCTCAGGGAGCTCGTCTTCCAGCTGTGGGCGGCGTACCTGTGCCGGCCGCGGCATCGCCTTCAGCGCGGAGCGGAGGAGGGGCCGCCGCCGCGCCGTCGTCGCGAGCTGCGTCGCGAGGCGGCGCACGGAGCGAGCGGAACAAGCGCGCGGCACGAAGCTGTCGAAGGACGGAAGCGGAGCAGAGGCTGCTGCAGAAGGTGTTCGAAGACGAGGAATCTATACAGCGACGACGGCGGACGAGGACACGGACGGAGGAAAGGCATCCGACGACGAGGACGATGGTACAGAAGCGCCTCTTCGAACCGAACGTGAAGGCAGAGAACTGCCCCCTGGCGGTGCCGAGCGTGGCGGCGCAGAATTGCCCCCTGGTGCCGAGCGTGACGGCGCAGAACTGTCCCCTGGTGCCGAGGGTGACGGTGCAAAACTGCACCCTGGTGCCGAGGGTGACGGCGCAGAACTGCCCCCTGGTGCCGAGCGTGACGGCGCAGAACTGCACCCTGGTACCGAGCGTGACGGCACAGAAGTGCACCCTGGTGCCGAGCGTGACGGCGCAGAACTGCCCCCTGGTGCCGAGCGTGACGGCGCAGAACTGCCCCCTGGTGCCGAGGGTGACGGTGCAGAACTGCCCCCTGGCGACGGAGACAGCGATGGCGAACTGCCCCCTGGCGACGGAGACAGCGATGGCGAACTGCCCCCTGGCAACGTGGAACACGATGGGGAAGCTGTGCCAGGTGGCGCACCTCACTCGCGGCCGCGTAAGTACGGCGGCCGGCGTCCGGGGATCGCGCAGTCGCCGGCGACGCTGCTGCGGCTGCGACACACGATCGGCTTCCTCTACCTCGCGCTTCTGCACCTCGGCCTGCCGCTGCTGCTTTCCGACGTGCTGCGTCTCGCCGCCGCGGGCCGGCTGCCCTACTTCCGCTCGGCAGAGCTGCTCTCTGACTACGACATGTTCGCTGACGACGCGATGACGTTCCGGCCGCGGTCGTTGCCGCAGCGCGAGAGCGTCGTCGTTGACGCGCGGCTGCTGCGCGGCTTCCTCGCGCTGCCGGCGCCGCGCTCGCGCCCCGACGCCGCGCACATCCTCGCCCGCCTCCAGGCAGCGCTCGGTCTGCCGCGGCAGCTGCTCGAGGTCGCACGCGGCGTCGTCGTGGCGACGCCCGACCTTGTCGTCACGGACGACGAGGCGCACGCGATGGCGGCGATCGTCGTGACGCTGCGCCTCGTGTTTGGCGTCGACGGCTCGACAGAGAGGGCGCTGTCGCGGCGTGCGCGGCGGGTCAACGCTGCCGCCGGCGCCCCCCGGGCATTCGTCTGGGACGACTGGGTGCGGCAGACACACGCTCGGTGGAAAGCGATGCGGTATCACCTCCCGAGCTCCGGCGTGGCCAACGTCATGAGCGACAAGTGCAACGCGCAGGCAATGCTGCATGCACATGCCACCCTCAGGGGGAGCCACCAGCTGCCCGCTGGGGAGCGGCGGCGCGGCGCGCGGCGGCCGTTCGCGGGCGCTCCGACTGACGGCACGCTGCCGAGTCCATTCGAGCACGCGCTCCGGGGAGAGGCATCCACCGCGGAGGAGCCATATGTTCCGCCGCCGGCTGCCGTGCTGCCACCTATCGGCGGCGATGACCCCGCCACGGATTTCTCGCACGCCTCGCTCGATTTCCTCGCGATGCCGCCGATGCTCCCGCGTCGAGCCAAGCCGGACGATGGTTCGCGAACCAAGCTAGCTGACTGCTGCCTGCGCCACGGCGAGTGCTATCGCCGCGTGACAACCCGCAAGAGATGGCACAGCAGCAGCAGCGACAGCGACCCATCATGCTCTGACGATGCTGACACCGCGCCGACACTACGCGTTCCTCAGAGAACGCCGGCGAGAGCGGTCCACCGGCTCTCGGGGGAAATCGACGGGCGGGCGTCGAGCGCGGCCGAAGACGACAATGGCGGGGGCTGCAGCGGCGTCTACACCTGCTATAAGCGGGCGAAAGAGGTGAAGATGGGACACTGGAGCAGGCCGTGGGAGCAGACGCCGGAGTTGCCGGACGCGCTGCGCTGGCTGCTGAACGTCTGCAGCGACTGCATCGGCTGCACAGCGGCAACGCTGCTGCGCCACGTCGAGATGATCGAGGTGGCGCTCATCTGGCCGTCAGGTGGCGCTAAAGGCGACGGCCTGACGATGGACGGCGTGCAGAAAGGTCTTCTCAACCTGGCGCTGCTGCGATGCCCCCTGGTGGAGCACCAGGCGTTACGGAACCGCGTGAAAAAGTCGGCAGCTGCAACTTAGAGCAGAGTAAGACTGAACGTTTGCGGCCCGGCGCTTTTGCGACCTGTTGAATGTGTGATCAGGAATGTTGTACACGAGTGTTGTACAAAAGCACTTATCCATACTCTCGTACAAGGCAACCTTGTTCTTACCACTGATGGAGGACCTGTCACCAATGATGGTTGGGTGGTGGAATGCATAGGAGAAGGTGGGAGAGTGACAGAAACACATTATTACCTCCGCCAAGGGGTTGGCAGGAGGTTATGTTTTCACCGGCGTGTGTTTGACTGTTTGTTGGTTTGTGGGTTTGTGTACAGCCTAACTGAAAAAGTTATGGACGGATTGTCATAAAATTTTCAGGATAGGTCAGAAATCGCCTAACTTAGAATTGATGAGATTTTGGTGGTGATCCGGATCCAATTAATTAATTAATTAATTAATTAATAAAATTTTCAGGATAGGTCAGAAATCGCCTAACTTAGAATTGATGAGATTTTGGTGGTGATCCGGATCCAATTAATTAAAAAAAATTTCAGGATAGGTCAGAAATGGGGTAACTTAGAATTGATTACATTTTGGTGGTGATCCGGATCCAATTAATTAATTAACTAATTAATTAATTAATAAAATTTTCAGGATAGGTCAGAAATGGGGTAACTTAGAATTGATTACATTTTGGTGGTGATCTGGATCCAATTAATTAATTAATTAACTAATTAATTAATAAAATTTTCAGGATAGGTCAGAAATGGGGTAACTTAGAATTTATTACATTTCGGTGGGGATCCTGATCCAATTAATTAATAAATTTTTTCACTTAATTCATTAATTAATAAATAAAAATTTTCACAGTGAGAGAATTCAGCTGCCTTGGCGGAGGTCTGTGCTCTCCGAGTGCTCTAGTTAACATTATTATCAAGGCTGAACATTTTTATTTTAAAACTTGCTTCCATTAAGTGCATTTCCGTGGAAATTCTGCCAACAGACGAAAGCTTATAGAAAAATTACTTCAGGATTGAGCAGTAGTACTTGTCCTGCATACCACTGTTGGAAATTGTTCAGAATTACTTTCAGTGAGGTGGAATGTGTTGACCTAAAAATGGTATTAGAACATGGTATGTTATAAACTGCTTACTATTGCCATTCTGCGGTGATATCTGGTTTTAGTTGCATGTTATTGCAAGCCGCAATGACATGACCTATGTACCAAGTAGCAGTATGACCTGCAATTTGTTTGGTTTGAGTAAATAAAGACGATGTGCTTGGTATTATTTTCACAATTAATGTTCATGTGGTGAATTTGTATTTTCGTTTCGTTTTTGTTGCAACATATCCCACCCTTGCCCGGCATGTATTGAAACTGCATAAAATGAAGGGAAACCGCAAGATATATATATGCCACCGACGTTTATTTTAATAAATATAATTCCACCTGCTCCGCCTTCCATAACAGAATTTCCAAGTTAGTGTTATTAGCAATGAAAGCAATCTCAGTGTATATAACTACAAGTTATAACATGTAATGTATAAAGCGCACAAATTTCAGTATGCATAATGTTCGCATTGAATGTCATCAGATTTTAACTTGAACTGAACAGTACTGTTAGGCCTCCACATTTAATTACAGCATGCAAAAACAATTCCATGCGAGTGAATTATCATAGCCAATAAATTAGTAACAGCAAAAGTTAAAGTGGAAGTTGTTCGACAGATATACAATATTTTTTCAATTCACAATTGCTTCTGAGAATACATGTATTGCAGGAGGTTCAGAGCATGCCGCCCTAGCAACGACTGATTGGCACAGCAATCCTGTTACTGCATCTTAGCAATAGTCTCAAGTGCTTCCACCAGCTTCTGTATTTCTCCTTCAATCTGCTCCATCTGTAAGACGTGTGGTAAAGGTCATAACAAGGTCAATAACTTGTCAGAATACGAGTAGAATAAACGATATTGCAAATGAAATTAATTTGCTCTCAATCGTCACAATAAATTGATGTGTGCCTGATGACCCAGCTACCTTGTCAGTGTTGGCCCTCCGCACATCCTCTGGAACCTTAGCAGCGTAGTCGGGCAACTGTGTGTTACGCTGCATCTTCTGAAGCTGCGCAGACAGTTTGCCCTTCTTGTCATCCAGCTTTGCTGACTCCTTCAACGGATCTATGAGACCCTGGAGTAACAACACAAATGCCTCTGAAGATAAGCACGAGCTGGACAGAGAGACAGTGAGAACTGTATTAACAGTGTGGATAACCTCAGAACAGTTTCACGTAACAAAACTCGCGGATTCGACCAATCTGCCTAGCACGATTGACAGGCAACCATAGCCAATGCTGTTACGATAGGATCTTCTGAAAGACAGTGATTGGCAACAAAGTGCTGCAAATTTGACAATTAAGCATGTATGTGTGAAACACGTGCGTCCAGCCGGACCGACCTAGCAACAATATCCAAGAGGGTGGACATGCGTGAAGAAGAGGCCTCTACGGGGCACAGCTCTACTGTACGTCCCCACGTGGATTTGATTTGCTGGTGGGATGATGCCATTTTACATAAAAGTTATGTTGAGCAAAAGCTACACAAAGTTAGCAATAAACGACTAATTTCGATTTGTGGTAGTCTTCGTCAGGTTCTTCTAACTTTTTACAACTGAAAACAACTGTGCTTTACAGTGTGTTCTCTCCTCCTTATATATACCCTGGATCCCTGTGAAAGGGGGGCGTCAAAAGTGGGCGCCGAGGTGGTATCCCAATATCCAAGAGGGTGTCGTTATCGTGTACAGGCTGATAAGTCAATTTCATCTGCAGCAGTATTTAACAGAAGTACACACGCAGCGATTTCAGATGTCAGCCACATTGGTGCCGTACGATGCGTGAAATGCTTATTATCACACAAGCTTTACGTTATGCTAACCATCTGTCACGATAACACCCTGCTTGTTACTTTTCATGCGGACACAAGTGACGCGCGTCTCCTGCACAAAAATTCTACCTTCAGTAACAAGTGGACGACACAACGGTGCGAAACGGTGACGATGGCGCAACCCTCTGGTGGCTGTTCGTCAACCATTGTCGCCACCTGGTGAGAGGAAGTCAGTGTCTGCATGAGATCGGAGAACTGGTCCACTATGCTCTTCGTTTCCTTGTCACTGCACTTCAGGAACACTATAGCAGAAAGCCAAAATACATTGTTACTTATTACAGGCGTGCTTTCATCTAGCCACAGCCAACGCCCCTGAAAATTTGACAGAAATAAACTTTCCGGTGATGTTTTGCACCTCAGGTTCAACGTGGGAAATCACGTCCCGCTAGCGTGCGACGCACATGACGCTTACCATCAGCCGACTGCTTGGGTGTGAGCATGTAGTCGCTGCGCAGCGAGCGAATCTTGCCAATGATGTCCTGCGTGAAGGCGACACTCTCCTCTAGTCGCTCGTCTCTCACGGGATACTGCAGCAGACGCCACGACCAGAGTGTCAAACATCACAGAGTCACGCAAGGGTCAGCGTTGAGCAGCCCAGTCAAAAACATGTTAATCACGACACCCTAGCTGTGACTGAATCGAGTTATCCACATGCGACTGACAGACAGTTCTTCTAGCGAGTCATTGTTGTATTTGTAAGCATACCGACGTTGGTTCCGGATAGGCAGTGACACATATGCTCGGCGGGCAGTTGGGCGTGCGTCGCGGCAGACGCTGGTACAACTCCTCCGAGATGAAGGGCATGAACGGACTGATGAGACGCAGCGCCATGTCGAGACACGTGTAGAGAACGCTGCGCGACGCTGCCACCCTCTGCTGGTCGTCCTGGCGAAACACCGGCTTCAAGTACTCCTGCGAGCAGACGAAAATGACAAGGGTACGTATTAAAAGAGCAAAGCTGAACTAAGTATTGAAATATACACAACTGTAAAGTGGCCTAACTGCACGACTTGGTAAATTGCAAGTGTCCTTCTTGCAAATGTTCCAGTTTAAATATGCTGCAGGGTTGTTATTACTGGCTCAACTACGTGACGATGCTGGAATTGAGTTGAGACAAAATTGAACGGGGGCCAAGTTCCACTAGATTAGTTCATAGAGCTTGTGCAAAAAATGGTTGACAATCTTGGTGATTAGTTAGCAATGAACAACTAGTTTTTGTTTTGATAATGAAAACTTGTTCTTCTACGATCGCGACGATCGACAGCAGCGCACGTACCAGATAAACGTCGCACAGATCGTACAGCCAGAAGCTGTAGATCGCCGTGGTAACGCCCGGGAAGTCGTATGTCGTGAAGCCGACGTGGCACGCGTTGATTGCCACTGCGAGACGGCTGAGAATCCAGCGATCCATCGGCCGCTCACCGTCTAAGGGCTGCAACAACGACGTCACTAAGTCTCATACAAAGTCTCATGTGATTCCTTTTGTTTCCAGCAAGCCGACCCGGGACAGCAGCTGACGTCGAAGAGGAGGGGTCAACACGTACGGACACGCATACTTGCACACACGCACGCATGCACGCATACACACACGCACGAACGCACATGTCATATAGATGTAGCTAATTAGTATCCATTAAAGGTTCAGTCGACACGACCAGACGACAAGGTGATGCGAAAGGCAATTAATCATTCTCCTGCTGTGTGTGATTCTTATAAACGTAGGGGTGCCCGGCTAGGTATCTCACAAGTTTACAAATGCACAGTAAACACGCCATAGCAGCAGTTATCAAGAAACAGGTAGTGGTCAGATAGTGTCTGGCACCTCTGCAAGCAATACAGTTGGAATAGGATCGATCGTGCCCAAGCTGCCGGCACTGCCCTACACATCGACTAATATCCGACCTGCACGCAGCAAGGCTAGTGTACACTCACCCTGGCCTCGGGCAGCGGCTGGTAATCGCTACCCAGGCACATCAGTGCAAACTTGGTTGCATTCCACAGCTTGTTGCAGAAGAAGCGATATCCCTGGACACGGTTCACATCAAGGTTGATGTCACGCCCTGCACGAGTCCAGTTAAACAATTTTTAGGGCAGAGCTAGTGCTGCCTTTGTTTTTAATCAGAATTTTTAGAGCACCACAGAAAGTAGGAAAAGAAGCAAGGCTAAGCATTTCCTGGAAATATGGGTTGTTAATACCACTTACTTTTCAATGGAATTTTTTATGCGGGATCAAAAGGGATACATACACAACATGGAAATATAACACAGTCTAACCAGGTAGGGCAGCCATGACAGTTTACTGTCTTGGATATTGTACAATTCTAAGGTGTACAATTGCAAGTAAGAATGCCAATGACGGCACTTGCTCCCGATGTGGTGAAATTTATGTTTTGGCCCTGCAGAGATAATGCAGCCGAATAGTAACATAGTACCATAAAGGAAGCTGTTATACTCTCTCAGAATTCCTGCTGTAATACGGAAGGGGAGATTACACGAACACAACCGATTTTTAATTGGAGAGGTCAAATCGTATACTCCGTAAAATTACGAACAGGTTCGTCTCACCTTGTGCCGTATAGGCCAGCAGGGCAAATCGCAATGCATCTGTTCCACACTCAGGGATTCCAGTGGGGTAATCCGCTTTCTACAACAACACATTAGCACCAAGCTAAGAGTAGAGCACCACTACTAACACACAGGTTCAACTGCTAGAACAAACATAGTAACACAGTGTAATCGAAAAAATAGGGTGCGCCACATATCTAATGGGATACATGTCTGACCGCGTCCTAACCTCTGGTCTGCATGACGAAGACTCAGTAACCGTTCGCAAAGAATAAGGAGGCATCGCCACAACACTGCGCGATCGCAGTACGACTTGCCACACGTGGCGCCCCCTCACCACACGTGGCGCCCCCTCGCCACCGCTGGCTCACCTGGCCCGCCTTGGCTCGCGCGATCTCACGCTGGTCTAGTCACACGTGGCGCCCCCTCGCCACCGCTGGCTCACCTGGCCCGCCTTGGCTCGCGCGATCTCACGCTGGTCGAGGTTGCCCTGCTCGAGCTGCCGGTGCAAACCCTCGAGCGTGATCCCGTGGATGACGTCGACCGGGTCAATCACGTTGCCGAGAGACTTGCTCATCTTGCGGCCGTGAGCATCTCTCACCATCGCGTGCAGGTACACCTGTTAATTAACAGCCAACGGCATATGATAAGACTCATGCTTCACCATGTAAAGTACAGGTACACCTCCTATTAAAATTATTCAAGAGGATTCAGTAGGATTCCTTTTTGTATCCTGTTAAGTACAGGTACAGCTGTTAACATCATCCAGCACGATGAGATAGGAAAAGGTTGGATTTGTGTTGCATCCTGTTGTTGTTGTTGTTGTTGTTCTTGTTCTTCTTCTTGTTTGTGTTGTTGTTGTTTTTGCATGTTCAATATTGATATTCACTAAAGTGCAATACATGTCCTTTTGTACAAGGTGCATAGCAGAAACGAAATACATTATAGCTTTGCTTGAGAGCGCATTAAACTGGCACCTGCTTATAGAACACACGTGTGGCTATTGACTTGAGTGACCCCCTTGTACATGTTTGACTGTACGCTGTACAGAATAACAGCAGCTTACCTCCCTAAACGGCAGACAACCCATGAGCTTCTGTCCAAACATGACCATTCTTGCCACCCAGAAGAACAGGATATCATGCCCAGTCTCCAGGAGAGTTCCGGGATAGAACACATCCAACTCCTCTGTCTGAGGGAAACCAAGCAGCAAATACCTAGTTACGTGTGTATATACAAAATACCATACAAGCAGATAAGCTGAATATAGATCAAACCAGAACTACAGCGAACGAACTATGAATGAACGTTACTACTACGTAAACAATGACAGGGAACATAAGGTAATGTAACATAACATACCATAACGTAACGTAACGTAATACAACGAAAGCAAACGCTGAACCAACACAGCTTCGTTGGTCGATGTGTGAGAAGTAAAGACCTGAACCGGTGCTACAAGATGCACATCCTACATCTACTACTGTTCAACGTCATCAAGCTATGACGTTAACGACACGCTGACTGCAGCTGGTGATGCATGGTCGATGGTGTGCACAGGGTAATTACCTTGTTCGGCCATCCAAAGATTGAGAATGGGAACACTGCTGAGGAGAACCATGTGTCCAACACATCCTCGTCCTGCCGCAGCGTCACCTGCTCGGGTGAAACGCCAAACCTCGCCACAGCGCGTTCGAGGGCCTCCTCTCGCGTCCGGCCGCTCACCCAGTACTTGTTATCGATGTCCTGCAACACACGAGCATGCGCACGCTAGGTAGAGCCACTATAGTTACGTCACAGTTACGTCACACACAAGTACTGCGTTGACACCACACATAGGTACTATGTTTACATCACACACAAGTACTGTGTTGACACCACACATAGGAACTATGTTTACGTCACACACAAGTACTGCATTGACACCACACATAGGCACTATGTTTACGTCACACACAAGTACTGCATTGACACCACACATAGGAACTATGTTTACGTCACACACAAGTACTGCATTGACACCACACATAGGCACTATGTTTACATCACACACAAGTACTGTGTTGACACCACACATAGGTACTATGTTTACATCACACACAGGTACTGTGTTGACACGAACATGTGATATATAATGTATTGAGGTAGGGTGGGGTTACGATGTGGCTGTTAACTCTGACGAGCATGTTAAAACCTTAGCTGTATTTCTTTACTATAACCCTATATATACCCTGAACATAAATGTGTTCCTTCATTACGATGCTAAAATAAGATGAGATTACGCGAATCACTGCATGACACATGAAATATACAACAGAAAAAGTGTTCATGTCATACACCATATGTTGAGGCATTAGCAGGACATTATTTCATTTCATTTTGTGAAATAAACGTAAACAAAAAGGGGGAAAATGAAAACGTTTACAACACATACCGTACAATTAGAAACTAGACAGAGGGCACTCAAAAAGAGTGCATACCTCTGCAAGCGTGTAACATGTATACATGTGTATAACAGCTGGCTCGCTGCTGGCTGCTGCTGGCTGGACGCCTTAAGGAGAGCTGCTGCTGACTGGACGGCCTAAGGCAAGCTGGTGCTGAATCGATCGCGCCAACGCGTGTAACATGTATACATGTGTATAACAGCTGGCTCGCTGCTGGCTACACACACACACGAACACACACACACCAACGCATCACACGAGAGGGATCACATTACCTCCCTGCAACTCCGTTGCGCGGAGGTAATTAACAGGACGCACATGTCCTTATTTCATTTACCTCTCCCGGCGGAACAGCCTGGTCATCGATAGTGACAAAGTAGCACGGGATGCGATGTCCCCACCACAGCTGCCGTGAGATGCACCAATCCCTGTAGCAACAGACAAGCAGACAGCAGTCAGGTACATCCACACGCCCCCTAGTCATTGCATCTACACACCCACATACTGCAGACACGTCACAAGACATGCGCAGCCAATGCCACAGAAGCCAGCACACACTAACACATCAGACATGCACTGACATGCACACAAACACACACACACACACACACACGCACAGATGCACACGCACGCACACACGCACACCCGCACGCACGCACGCACGCACACACACATGCTCAGACGCTCGCAAGCACGTACACATGAACACACACACGCACACACACATACGTCACATGCACACAGTCTGCTAATGCACACGCAGTCGCCCGTTTCCACTCACATCACGCACGCACACTCACAGTACCGATTAACTACAACCATCGGACATACGACGACGACTACCTTATGTTGTCAAGCCAGTTGAACCAGGTCCTCTCATGCATGTCGGGAACAATGAGGAGCTCCTTGTTTCTAACAGCCTGCAAGTAAGGCAGGGGCACGACCACTTAACTGGCGACTAGATGACACGTGTACGCCTGACAACATGCAACTCGCATGTCTGCACAGGGGAGGCGGTCGTACAACCCAACGAGTTCCTGATTATTTAACCACATCAAATATCAATTATATTCTAATTTATTAGGTTATTAATAAATTAAGGTTTAATATAGGTTATAACCTACTATGTCAACTAAACGTTCCAGAAACTAACCTATACTAAATACTAATAAAAATACTAGTAAAATACTAAAGGTTAACTTCCTCGCACAGAGGGAGCCACGTGTGTACTCACGTCTGCGGCCTGCTTGGCCATGTCGGAGCAGTCGACGTACCACTGCGCCTTCAGCAGCGGCTCGATGATGTCCTTCGATCGACTGCAGATTGGCACGACCATGGGATTGTCCTTTGTGTCCCTGTAGAGGCCCCTCTCCTTCAGGGCCTGCAGCACGGCTGCACGCGCGTCGAACCGCTTCATGCCCTGCGTGCGCGTGCGTGCAGATACGTTAGTGCTGGCGAGTTTCATCCTCATTGTCACCCTCATCTGAACCTCTTACCCTCATTCTCAACATCTCCCCTCCAACCCTCATCCTCATTCCCTACCCTCATTCTCAATATCTCTCTTCCAACCCTAATCCTAACACTTAATCTTCATAGTCATCCTCATCCTCACCCCCACAGTTCTCCTCATACTTGCCCTCATCTTGTGTTATGTGCAGGTATCAACATCCCTCAACCAATATGCACAAGCAGCAGTAGACATCGGCATAAAAATGAAGCTTGCACATACACGACCACACATAAAAGACTCCCTTTCACGCCTAAAGAAAGGACCACTTTTCAATTTTTCCCACGTCACACGCACACCCGCAGTGGGCACTAGCAGTCACCTTGAACTGTCCACCTTCATTGGTGATGTTGCCCTCGTCGTCGATGATGGTGATGAAGGGTAGGTTGTTGCGTTTACCTACGTCATAGTCGTTGTGATCATGCGCAGGTGTGATCTTGACAGCTCCTACATGAAAATCATTAACACGCGGCATCAGCATTGTGCATATCGAAACAGTTATCCCCAGTTTTTTGAAGCATGATGCTTAAATGCACCCCCATTGTCACCCCCACCCTCAACAATCTATTGTCACCAACCCCCTGGCAATCTGTGTACCTGTACAGAACGTCACCTCACTCAAACCCACTCCCACTGTCACCTTACAACAATCTACATACCTGTACCAAAGTCCTTGTCAACAAACGCGTCAGCAACTATCGGCAGTTTCCGGTCGCAGAACGGATGCTGCACGAACTTGCCCTTCAGGTGCTTATACCTGTCATCAGTTGGATGCACGGCTACAGCAGTATCACCTACGCATGATACAAGTTACGGATTTAACATCATGAAAAAACTTAGAATCAAAGGTCTCTAAATTAATTACTAAATTTATTTTTTAACTATCAAATCATTAATTAAAGTGAAATCGATTTCATTTCATTGATCACATGCTGTTAAACATTTCATGTTATTTCTCATAATAGTAAACACATTGATTGAAATGAATTAGGCGAAATGAACCAAATGAAACCTGACCTACACTCCTGTAATGAACAGGTACCAACCTACAGAACACACAGAACTACTTTCTTAACGCAAACCTCACTTTACTTTTCACACTTTACTTTCTCACAGAGTTACTCTAGTGAATATACTTACGATATACTAGCTACTATACGAGCACTACATACGATATACGATCATACTACATATCTATATGTCATCTAGTATTCTAGCTGTCTGTTTCAACATCACTATAGTTTCTCAGTCGCCGAAAGCTGAGCATCAACGCACCCAGCATCGTCTCGATACGCGTCGTAGCGACGACGATTTCCTCGTCGCCGTCGACGACCGGGTAAGCAAACGACACGAGAACGCCAAACTCGACCTTTGCATTGTAACCGGGCACAGGAAGCAGCGTTCGCCCCGGGAGCTCCCGCTTGTCGACCTGCAATGTAGGAAAAAATGGGGGGGGGGTGAAGTTTTATTATTTTTAGAGCAAGGCAATTAAGCATCGCCTTGGATTTAATTATTATATTTTAGGACACCGTGGCAAGTTTGAGGGGCACAGGTGCAGCTTACTATTCATCAACATGTTTTCATGTAAGGCTGGGATCGATACATTCACAGCATAGAGTTTATGGGAAGGGCACGGAAGCAAACAAGGTATGACGGACACGGCGGTTTACTGCCATGAATATAAGTCAGATGTTTGAGGCAGTATGGTAAGTAAGGCAAGTAATGGCAAGTAATGGCAAGTAATGGCAAGTAAGGGGGCAACCACGACACTTGCCATCAGCGCAGTGGTCAAGTGAGATTTGGGGAAGGAAAGAGATTGGTGCTACTCTAATGTCAAACCAGAGGCAAGGAAACATAGGCTATCTACACAGGATCGATGTAATGATTTCTGTTTCATTTTAGCTGATAAAGATCAACTAAACTCCAGGGTGAAATCTCTCTATGCTAGGAATTTGACTGACAGATCACTGCTAAAACTTGGTCTATTACCTCAATATCAGAGATTGCAGACTTCAGAGTACAAGACCAGTTGACTAGCCGATTGCTCCTGTAGATTACTCCATCGTCATGCAGACGCACAAACGCCTCCTTCACCGCTTCCGAGAGTTTCTGGGAATGAAAACTTGTTTAATGTCACATGATTCACTCAAGCAGTCCGTTTTTATAATGCAGCTAAAGTGTGAAACATCTAAACAATTATAACCATATTGACACAAATTCTTAATTAAGTAATGTAATATTAATACGACTGCAGAATGTTCTGGTTTGTACCATCATTTTTAATTTGTTGAGATCATAACGAGGCACAAGTCTGTTTCTTAATTTTCTATTATATTTACACAGTGACACATCCATATGCGGCTAATTAACAATGCTGAAAACAAAATGTAAGAAAGCTTCACATAATGCCTGACACAGAATGCACAATACTTTAGCATATTCTGTCCAGTAGTACAACTTACAGGGTCCATGGTAAAACAGGCTCTATCCCAGTCCAAGGATGAGCCAAGGGTTTTGAGCTGATCGTAGATCCTACTTCCCTTTCTGGATCACAAAGAATAAACAGCTACAAAATCTAGATACCACATAAATGAGATTTTTCCTCATCAACATGCAAACACATACGTACCATAAAACAAACCAAAATTTTGTTTGAACTTCATTTCTCTCCTGCTATCCATCTCCTCCCTCAACCCTGTCTTCTTCCGTCTGCCTCTCTCTCTCCCTCTCCTCCACCCCTTCCACATACACACAGACACCCGAATAAACCTCAACTCACTCACTCGTTCTTCCATTGCCAGGCCATGTCGACGAAAGCCTCGCGACCGATGTTGTGTCGTGTCAGTTGCTGCTCCTTCCACAGCTTCTTCTCGACCACGACCTGCGTCGCGATGCCGGCGTGATCACACCCAGGGTTCCACAGGGTCGTCTCACCGCGCATCCGGTGCCTGAAACCCGCCCACTCACGTTACCGTCTGCTCGTTCGTAAATACTGCGTGTGCTCAGTATATCATTAGCTATACAAGAAGCATGTATGCTGTATATACACAGTCAACCTTGTATATATAATGGTCACTCATAAATAGGGCTGTAACGATACACAAGCCTCTCGATTCGATCCGGTTCTCGATATTAGCCTCTCAATTCGATTCCCAAAATATTGAAATGTTATCTTATTTTTTATATTTTCATTATTTTGCAATAATAAATTATTAGAAATTGCCAATGAATACTAAATGGTGAATAGACTATAGAGAGTCTAGAGAGTATATATCATAGAGATGTATACTATTTATATATATATACACTGCACAGTCGCTGAGTAAAATTGGTGAGTAACACTCCACAGTATATAACGTAGTGCCTCCATCTATTGGAGGAAAAAAGTGGTATCGAAGTGGAATCGAAAATACGGAGAAAAATATCGAGGATCGGATCGAAGGAAGAGAATCGCGATCCGATTCGATTTCGGTGGATCGTTACAGCCCTACTCATAAAAGAACAACCCTTATAGGCCCCAATCAAACTGCAAACGTAAATGTTTACCATCGTACAAGTGTATCCTCAACTGCATTAGTGAGTGCGTGACCAAGATGCAGGGTTCCAGTCACGTTTGGAGGTGGAATACAGATCATGAATTTGCCTTTTGGGTTAGGAATTGTCAATTTCCCATTCTGAAATGTTTTAATTAGGCCATTATATTCCAAGGAAGCATCAGCAGTATATCATACTATATATTTTATTCCTGCTAACATTGGAATATCTGCAGATCACAAGCTATGTAGAACTAAAAGGGACATTCATTAGAGTTTAACATTTCTGTATACATAGATTTTACAATTCTGTATTAATTTATTGCTAGTTCAAGCAACACTGAGACGATTAATAGAAGACAGCTGCATAGTGGGTTCTCCATGAATACTTCGCCACATATTTTTAACATAGGAATGTTTAGCTGCTATGGATTTTTATACATACAGGAGCATTGTACTCGGGCTTGAATACGCCTAGTTTCTCCCACCATTCATACCAACATGCTTCAACATATTTAGGAGAATATGCATCTGGCATCGGGCATGCCGTATCTAAAGCAGAGAAATTGAGATTAAGAATTAGAAAAAAAATTTGAGATTCCAAATAGTAGAGACATGCAATGACAATGTATGTATCAAATGAAATTTCTGATATGGCGTACATGCTATTAGCCAACAACAATCCTCTCACCTTTCTTTTCTCCAGCCGGTGTTTGTACATCATATGTTATCACTTGCCTTTCCTTCTTCTCCTTTCCCTTTGCAGCAGCCTTCTGTTGAAACAACAATTATGTGGTTATACTACTACCCAGATAACATGCTGACTTTGGGCCAACGTTGGCCCAACAGCTGTCTTCAGCCTATGCCAACGTTAGCCCAACGGATTTTTGCTCGGTGGGCCAACGTTGGCCCAACGTCATATTGCCAACGTTGGCCCAACGTCATTTTGCCAACGTTGGCCCAACGTCATTTTGCCAACGTTGGCCCAACGGATTTTTGCTCGACAAGCCAACGTTGGCCCAACGTCATTTTGCCAACGTTGGCCCAACAGATTTTTGCTTGGCGGGCCAACGTTGGCCCAACGTCATATTGCCAACGTTGGCCCAACGGCTTTTTGCTCAGCGTGCCAACGTTGATTTCCCCCTCAAACACTCCCTCTTTGGTTCTCCCTCTCTCTCTCTCTCACACACACGCACACGCACACGCACACGCACACGCACACGCACACGCACACGCACACGCACACGCACACACACACACATCTCTCTCTCTCTCTCTGGCATCAGAGTGCACACTCGCTCCTGGTCACTAGGGGCGGCGAAGGGTCCGTCTCTCTGGCTTCTTCACTGCACAGCACACACGCGCAACGCGACTCTCCTCGCTCTCTCTCTGCCCTCACTCACAGGCACAAACACACACACACGCCGCGAACCTGCAAGTGACTCTCTCTCTGCTCTCTCTCTCTGACACATGTATACACACTCCTCTGCTGGTTTCTCCGCCCTCTCAGTCGTCTCTGTCACACCACCACAAACGCGAAACACGCAGCACCTCTCTCGTCTCTCTCTCTCTCTGACACAATACACTCCCTGTTGGTAGCTCTCCTCTCTGCTCCCCCACACACAACACACACACAGGGTGCACATAACACAGCAACACACACACACACACACACACACACACACAGCGCGCACACCGTGCTCGCTCTCTCAGCTCACACACAGGGCACAAGCGCACACATGCTCTCTCTCACCTCTCTCTCTGCATGACACATACACACTCCCTCACGCGCACATCCTCTCTCTCGCTCCCCTCTCTCTCTGACCCACATACATCACTCCCTCCATCTGTTCTTCTCTCTCTCTCTCTCTCTCTCTCCGTCACACACACAACACTAAGACAGAGGCACTCACAGAAAGTCATACCTCCGGGCGAGCGTGGAACTGTATGCTGTATAACAGCATGGCTCGCTGCTGGCTGCTGCTGACTGGGATGCCCTAGCGCGAGCTGCTGCTGAATGATCGCGCGGAACATCTAGTGGGCTACCACCACACACGAAGGCGAGCTTGCTGCTGAATCGATCCGCGCGAACACTAGTTGGCTACACACGACACAGCGAACACACACACGCGAGCGATTGCATGACCTCCCTGGCAACTTTTCGTTGGCGGAGGTAACAAACACGCACACGCCCTGTCTCTCTCTGCAACACAACAACGCACACGCTCTCTCTCTGCAGACACATACAAACTCCTCTTCAGTTCTCTCCTCTCTCACACACACCAGACACGCGCGGTGCGCGCCGCCACCACACATGACACACGCTCTCTCTCTACTGCTGACACATACACACTCCCTCTGGTTCTCAATGCTCTCCTCTCGTCTCCTCTCTCTTCTCTGACACATACACCTCGCTCCCGAATCGATCTGGTCTCTCTCTCTGTCAGCACACCCAACACAAACACGTCACAACCTCTCTCTCTGCTCACACGCACACACAACACACAGCACAAAGCACAGCATGCCTCTCTCTCTCTCTCTCTCTCTCACACACCCACATTACACATCAAACGGCGCACGGCGACGCTCTCTCTCTTGCATCCATCACGACACACGCCGGCAATGGGCACTCACGCGTGCGCGCGCTACACTCCTCGCTGGTTCTCTTCCTCTCCTTTCTCTCCTCTTTTTCCTTTTCCTTCCTTTCTTCTCTCTCCCTCCCTCTCAGACAGTTGATCCTCTCTCTCTCTCTCTCTCGCTCCACACCACCAGCACGCACGGAACGCGACAGCACGCACGCACTGCAACGCACGCCCGCACGCACGCTACGCTAACGCACCACAACACACACAACACACAACTTCTAGGCTCTATCTCTCTCTTGACAGTACACACCACACCACACACACACACACGCACCACACACACCACACACACAACACACCACACACCACACACACCCGGCACACGCACACCCTCTCTTCTGTCTCTCTCTCTCCTGCACGCAAGCGCAATCGCACGCACGCACGCGACGCACGGCACGCAACGCCACAGAACATCACACACCACTCAGCAATCAGGGGCACGAGAGCGTCCTGTTGCGCAATCATGCGTGTATGTGTTCGCAAGATACTGGTGAGATGGATGTCTGGAGCGCGTAGTCTAGCTTAGTGGCTCTCGTCCGGAACCGGTCGCGTAGCCACGGCCTAAAGAATATTCTATCTGGAATAATGTTCCGTGAAAAAAACATGCTCGATATAACAAAATGCGAAGTGTTCAATCTAGTTATATATTCAATTTATTGTTAACTACATTACGTCATCAACGGCTTCTTCGCTTCTTTTTGTGCTTGCTTAAGCTTTATAACTTTTCAAGGCTTCTTCTACTTGCTTTTCCTTGCTCTCTTTTTCATTGTGGCAGGCGTTTTTGCTTTTTTAGCAGGTATCTGGGAGGCAGGTTGGTCCAATGCACCTCCACACGATGGTCCATTTTAACGCCTTCGTCCATGCATCCGCGAAACAGATTCCCAGTCCGCTGAGAGCGAAGAACTTTACCTGTTATTTTAAATGCTGACAATTAAAATCCTAACAGCCTGCACATTTATTTATAAAGTTTATACACAACGTGTAAAAAGTACACAACGTGTTACTAGCAGCTAACACACTATGCACCGGTTTCACATTGCGAAGCATTTGCGCCAGCCTATATAAACGCTCATTGTTTCAAAATGTCAGGCCCATGCAGAAGTTGATGTTCTGTACTACTACTAGGTTAAAATGGTTCTCTCGTTTTCCCTAGAACCCGCATGAATTACATAACTCTAGATGCGATTATATCTAGCAGTATACGAGCGCCAGTAAGCTACAGTCAACGCGCCTCTATTGAGTAGGCAATCAGTGCCAGCGAAGAAGACATCAAAGTTGAATATGGCTTGCTACTGTTGGAGTGTGGTTGCAGGAGCCGGAGTAGGAGGCAGTTGTCAAATCATGATCGCACCATCCAATTCACGATGGAGATGGTACGGCGCACCAGCTGAAGCCAGAAGAAGTGTCCCGCGTCCTGCTATAACGCCCATCCGACGGTACCCAGAAATATGTGTATATAGATATTGTGGCAGCAGCCCTTAGACTTTGAATCGTTTTGACTGAATATTCTTTATCATCAGGATTTGTACGGGGGGGGGGGTCCAGACGCGTAACCGCAAGCTTGGGGCAGACGCGAAGGGGGGGGTCTGGGGGTCTCAAAATTTTGAAATTAGACCCCGCTCAGATGCGTTTTCTGCGCTGAGCAGGGGGGGGTCCGGACCGCTCCTGGACGCCCCCCCCCCCCTGTACACGCCCCTGCGCACATGCACACACCCTCACACGATCACACACACAACGGTCCGCCCGCATGCACATTCACGTGCAGACATACTCACACATCTATGATATAAATTATAATGTAGGCTAATTGAGGAGGCAAAACGGTGAGCACTTTAATGCGACGGTGAAGGAGATGGAGATCCGAGAAGGTTAAGTAGGAAGGGGGTGGAAGAACTTAAAAAAAAATTTATTTCATTTTAGATTCTCAGCACAGTGGACAATTCTGGCCTGAAACTGACGCTTTATCAGTACCAGACATGTCCATTTTGCTGCAAGGTGCGGGCCTTTCTTGACTATCACGGATTTTGCTACGATGTGGTAGAGGTCAACCCAGTCCTGCGAAAGGAGATAAAGTGGTCCAGCTACCGCAAAGTCCCGATATTGGTCTGCGAGTCTAATGGAAATAAGGAACAGGTAGAGAAGGAACACTGAATAATCAATTAAGCACTTGGGGGAGGGAAGGATGGAGGTAAGAAAAGAACATGAGAGAGAGAGAGAGAGAGAGAGAGAGAGAGAAAGAAAGACAGAGAGAGAAAGAGAGAGAGACAGATAGACGGAGAGAGAGAGAGTGGTACGTGGAGCCAGTTAACAAAAATAGGAAGACTTTCTAACACTATCATCACTATCACTGTAATTGCATGCATCATCCCCAAGAAATGGCAGGACCAAAACATCGTAGAGCAGACTCGTATATATACAAACACGTTTTCGTGCGTGCAGCATTTCCGAGACTCTCCACTCATCATCAGCATCATGAAGACGTTCCTCGTTAGCGGACCCGAGCTCAGCTTTGACGAGATGCTTGGCTACTATCCGACGGCGACGTACGTCAATGATCGCGGCACCGAGTGCACTGAGCAGCTGAACCGATACGCTGTGATGTACGGAGATCTCACAGACAAGGACACGAGACAGTAAGAGCACCATTAACGTTGCCACAAACTTTATAGATCCATTGCTGGAGTAAGATAAGAGATTTTTTTAACAGAATCTACAATAAATCACTAAAAAGTAATAGTAGTAGCAATAATAATACCATTATACCAGGGGTTAATAATGACAAACAAGGTCATTATTAACTCCTGATAATGCTTATAATTATAAATTATATATAATAATAGTAAAGATAACAAGAAAAGATAAAAAATAAATGAAACATAATAGATCCATAATATAGATCTGTTATCTTATTCCTGGTGACAACAAATAGCATGCACGTTAAATCTACCTTGGGTATTGTGGTGGATCTGCACCCTGTTGAATCGATACATACACACTTCTCTAAGCAAACCAATGTGCTCGAGTAGAACACAAGTTTGAATGAAAGTCATGAGTGTACATGTTCTGGTAGTGATATTGTAATGTTAAAGGCTCACAATGCGCATCCAAACGCTAATTTCTCCAGTACTAAACTAGCAAATACTTCGTGTCATGCATAATCACACTACCTTATGACAAAATAAACTCTAGTTCCACCCATTCCACTGCGCATTTGCTTAAAACCCACAAGAAAGAGGTGAGAAAACTGGCATTCTGGCGCAAACGCTAAATTGTTTGAAACAACTTAGCCTCACATGTTGCTACAGGGTGTTGAGCAAGGAATTGTTTGTCCCGGGTCTATTATATGTAGTCGTTTACATTTTAAGATAGTTGTAGTATTGTGTGAACTGGCCAGTGTATGTAACATCAAGACTATTGAGAAAGTATAAAGGCAGCGTAATAAACGTGAAAATAGCGATATTGATTTTAGGCTTGATATCGCTAACAGCGGCGAACTATTGCGCTAGCAGCGTGCAAGCGAAAAACGCACACGGGCCGTAGAATCTTGCTACACCCGCTGGACGGTTGCCTGGCAGAGCAACGCAAAACGTGTCAACAACATCGGAGAATTTGAAAAACATTGGAGCTATTTTTCAAATACCTTTTATAAGACAACGCGCAGTGAAATGGGGGGAACTAGAGTTTATTTTTGTCATAAGGTAGTGTGATTATGCATGCCACGAAGTATTTGCTAGTCTAGTACTGGGAAATTAGCGTTTGGATGCGCATTGTGAGCCTTTAAAGGGAAGCAATCAACCATGTTCAATCGATTTTCAGACTCGTGTTTCTTCATTCTGCAGCTCCAGGTGACCAGATAGTCAACGCAGAGATAATCTTTACATGTATTAATTGTGTATAATGTGCAACGTTTGGCAATACAGAGAGAGAAGAAGTGGCGTGAGTGGGCAGACAATACTCTCGTACACCTACTTGTCGCCAAACGTCTACCGACATCCGGCGAGGCGCTGCAGGCTTTCCGCTACTTCTCCGACGTCGGAGAGTGGGAGCGACTGTTTCCTGCCTGGGAGCGCTACGTGGTGATCTACGTTGGTGCAGCAGCCATGTTTCTAGTTGGAAAAAGATTAAAGAAAAGTAATTGAAACTTTTTGTATGGTTGTTACCGAATGCTATGCCGAATGCTATGCTCACTAATTACCCCTGCGAATGCTATGTCATAGAATAGGTTTGTGGTATGACGGTTGCTTACTCACTGCACTGTTTTTGTGAGCAGGTACAATATGAAGGAAGATGTGAGAAGACTCTGTATGATGCCTGTAGACACTGGACAAAACAGTGGGCAAACAGCGAACATTCATGGGTGGCGATAAGCCAAACCTAGCAGATCTTGGTATGCTACAGCCCATTTATATTACTTTCACCCTGTCATCCGGCTATACATTATCATATATTACACGCACACGCCAACACTCCAATTAATTAATATACTCGTACACGTGTATATACTCGTATATTTACGTAAGATGAATTTCGATAGTCGTTTGAGACAGACCAAAAGTTAACAGTAGCCACACCTGTTGCGTCCCACTAACAATGTTGTCCTCGTTGCTTCAGGCTGTGTACGAATTCTGAACTTCCATCGAGGGCTGCGAGGCATTCCAGGATGTTCTCACGAACACGAAGATTGGAGACTGGTACTACAACACGGCAGCGAGGCGTGAAGCTGCGCATGTGGGCAGTGAGTTGCTCGCTGAACAACTGCTACGACCGCTACTTCAAACGCAAGGCAAATAGCATTGGAACGGCTTATGCAGTCATCTATGATGCGTGACGACAAGGTCATGCAACGTCTGGGTGCGGGATGATCTCACCCGTTCATATTGTTCTTAGGAAATGGCGGATTTTTAATGGTCTAAGTGCCATGAAATGCGATCTTAGTAGTCTGCAGTTGGTCACCTAGTTCTTGTGATAACGTTAAAGGTGGATTTTATTATACACAAGGTATAGCAAATGCATGAACGTATGAGAGATCTGTAGCGCGGACAGCTTACGTAAGCAATGGTTTGTGAATTAGTGAGTGCTTCTCATCTAGTCGCCTGTCCATTATGCTAAGCACATTTACGTAGTTGCTGTTTTTTGCGGTAGTCATGAAGAATAAAAGTGAATTTCTAGTTCAATTCCAGTAATTTGTCTATATAGCAATGGTTTATTTGTCACAGAGTATGCCAAATGAGGAATAACCGAATAAACAT
>NW_014577401.1:250720-263169 GCF_000485595.1 Priapulus caudatus
TTTCATGCAACTGTTTTATATCCCATCCGTACTAAGTGTATCCTCAATGCCATTAGTGAGCTGGCGTGAGCCAGATGCATGGGTTCCAGTCAGCTGTTTGCGATTGTGGGAATCACGCAGATCATGTAATTTCGGCCTTTTGGGTTAGGATATTTGTCAATTTCCCATTCTGAAATGTTTCTAATTAGGCTCATATGATACTTCAATGGATAGCGCATCAGTCAGTATACTGCATCGACTATATATTTATATTCCCTGCTAATCATTGGAAAATATGGCTTCTCAGCTCACAAGGCTAGGTGTAGATACTATTAAAGGGACGTTCATTTCTTAGAGTTATAGAACCATTCTGTATATCATTTAGATTTTACAAATCTGTATAATTTATGTTCTCCCCGATCCACAGCAGACACTGAAGTACGGATTACATTTATGCCACGCATCAGCTGCATAGTGGGTTTCCTCTCACATGATATCTTCGCCCCGACATATATTATTTAACTATACGGATGTTTAGCTGCTATGAGATCTTTTACTATCTACAGCGAGGCATTGTTTACTCTGGCGCTGAATCACCGCCGATTTAGTTTCTCCCACGCCATCCATCGCCAACCACGCTTTTCATACATTATCATCTCAGGAGAATCATTGCACTGCTGGCATCGCGAGCATTGTTCGTATCTAAAGGCAGAAATTCAGATTAAGAACTTTATGGAATAAAAAATTTTGAGATTGCCGCAGAATAGTCCATGCAGACTATGCAAGTGACGGAATGTGTATCGTATCTAACTGAAATTTCTGATATGGCGTACATGCAATTGAGCCAACAATTCAATGGCCCTCTCGCGACCTTTTTTTTGCTTCCCGGCAGCTGGTGCTTTTGTAAACCATCATTCACTGTTATTCACGTTGCCTTTCTTCTTTCTGCTTTTCCCCTTTTGCATTAGCAAGGCCTTACTGTTGAATACATCATTATGATGGTTTACTACACCCCAAGATACATGCTGACTTGTTTGGGGCAACGTTGGCCAACGGCCTGTCCTTCAGCCATTATGGCCAACGTTAGCCAACTGATTTTCTTGCTCGGATGGCAATCGTTTGGCCCAACGATTCATACCCCTTGCCAACGTTGGCCCAGCGAGACGTCCATTTTGCGCCGACGTTGCCCAGAGGTCCAATTTTGCTCAACGTCTGGTGCCCCAGACGGATTTTTGCTCGAAGCCAACGTTGGCCACACGGTCAATTTTGCGACGTTGGCCCTCAACAGATTTTTTGCTCTGGGCGGGCCAACAGCTTGGCCCAACGTCATATTGGCGAAGTTGCCCAATCGGCTTATTTGCTCAGCTGTGCCAACGTTGGATTTGCCCCGTCAAACACTCCTCTTTGGTTTCTGCCGCTCTCTCTCTCTCGTCACTACCGAACGCCACGCACACAGCACTACCACACTCACTACGCACACTGCACACGGCACACGCACCGACGGCACACGCCACACACATCTGCGCACACACCTCTCTCTCTCTCCTCTCCTGCACACTCGCACAACTCCCAATCCTCGTGGTTCACATCTCGTCTCTCCTCTCTCTAATCTCTTCACCTCTCTACACACACGCGCACGCACCTCTCTCTCCCTCTCTCCGTCTCCTAACTTCACTAACACACACAACACGCAGTTATCGCGCCCCGACACGTCACTTCTCCAGCCTCTATTTAGCAGCACAACCTCTTCTCTCAACTCTCTCTCTGGTCTAGCGTGACACATGTATAACGACCGTAACCCTCATCTGGTATCTACCGCCTCTCATCTCTCCTGTGCAGCACATCACCACACGATACACAGGTCACACATCCTAAGTCATCTCATCTTCTCTCTATGAAACAATACATTCGCGCTTTTTGGCTGTACAGTTCTCTATCATCTCCTCCTCCCACACACCAACCACACAACTACCACAAACAATTCACATTACTCTTATCCCCCTCAAAATCGTCTCCGTTTCCTCATGCTTATGAGGGCATTGACACACCGACTTCAAACACGTAACGCCGTGATGCGCATACATTATGACCTTTATGAATCGTCGATTGGGTTGTTCAGGCAGTACACTGTAAAGGAAGAATGAACTGAACAAACAGCAAATCACCATGTCATCACACACTACACATACCTACACACACACTACAGCACAATCACACGGCAGTTTCTCAATACTGAGGAGAAAAGGAAGCGCTGGGCCAAATATTGGCCATTTGGTTCGGAGAGCACTACACATTAGTGTCCTATCCGCGTCGTCGCGCGGGTAACTCTCATGTCTTCACTGACACACAGAGCAGCGCATCACCATCGTCTCTGAATACTCTCTCTCTCTCTGACGAGCATACTCACGGCTCGCCCCCGTCACCTTGAGGCAAAGCGCACACGCTCGTCGTCTCGCTCTCTCTCTCTGCTGACAACATACACACTCCCTCTATGGTTCTCTCTTCTTCTCCATCTCTCTCTCGTTCTCTCTCTTCTCTCCGTCAACAATCACACAACACTTAGACAGAGGGCACTCCACCGAGAAAGTGCACTACCTCGGCCTGAGCATCGTAACGCATGTAATTGTGTATAACAGCCTGGAATCGCTGTCTGCTGCTGCTGATTTCTGAGCCCTGGTGACCCTACCCGGCAGGCGACTCGCTGCTGAACCCCTCGATCGGCCGCGAACACTGAGGGTGCTACACCAACTCCACATCACGAAGGCGATGCTGCCTGACCCTGAATCGATCGCCCCCAGCGACAAACGTAGTGGCTTTACACAACACACACGGAACCACCACATATCACTTGCGAGCGGATTGCAGTGCCACCTGTGGCCCGGCCCGTGCAGCTCCGCTTGCGCGGTAGGTATACAAACGCAGGACATCACAAACCTTTCTCTCTCAATCGAGCATATCTTTTTTTTGCACGTTCTTTTTTTTTTTTTTTTTTATTTTGGTTTTTTTTTCTCGCACAGCCATCAACTGCACTACCTCTCTCTCTGCAGACACATAACATCTTCTTTTTTTCTTTTTCTCTCATGTTCTCTTTCTCTCTCACACACACACATCACTGTGTAAATGGCGCGTTCTGTCCGCGGCGCACGATCTTTTTTAGCTCCCTGGGTCCGTTGGGTGTTTCACGCTGGCCCTTAGCGACGCCAGTGGCGCACCTCTGGCGCACACACACACAGCCTCTCTCTCTCCTCTCTGACAGCAGACACCACTCCGCCTCTGGTTCTCAGTCTCTCCGGGTCTTCCTCTCTTGTCGTCTCTGTCTGGACACGATACAGGAGACTCGCCCCGTCGATCTGTTTGCTTCCCTGCTCTCTTGTCACGAACACAACCACCCTTGCTGCGCGCCTCACGAACCTGGCGTGGCCGCCGTGCCGCTCGTCCTCAGAAGCTGTACTAAACACACACGCACAGCCTCTGCTCTCTCTCACACAACACGACACAGTCGCCCACACGTGAGCGTGTGGATTGCTCCGATTCGACGGCTCGTCTCGCATCCTCACCTCCGTTTGGAAACGTGTTGAGCGCCGTTGGGATAGGTTAGGCGTGACGTTTTGTTTAATTACGGTTGTTTATCAGCACAAACACACTGGCTCTCTCTCTCTCTCTCTCATCTACAGCAGAAACACATATCATTGAAGACTGATGAGCAACGTCGCAGAAGTCCTGGGATAGCGTCTCTCATCTCTCAATCGATACACAGCACGACAGTTGATACCTGAATTAAATAGGCCGAGAACGCGTCGTTGTTAAGAGCGAGCGGCCTTATCAGCGCCGTCTCTGTTCTCCCTCTCGCATCTTCTTTATAGATTTTCTTCTGCAGTCATATCATCCATCTCTCCGAGGCTCCACCGTTCTCTCATCTCTTCGCATTCATCTGCTTCTCACATGAAAGCCAGGTTTCTATTGATTCAGGCAAACTTACGCGTTCATGAGCATCTAAGGTTAGTTGACTTACGCACACATGCTCGACGTGCACGCCACCTGCGGCACTGCGACGCACTGCGCCGCACAGCAAACGGCACAGGGCACGCAAGCGAGCACGCCACACACACACACGAAGATCACAAAGACACTCGCTTCTAGCTCTATCTCTCTCTCTGACACACACACACACACACACACACACACACACACACACACCACACCTCTCTCTCTCTCTCTCTCTCTCTCACGCACGCACGCACGCACGCACGCACGCACGCACACACACACACTCAGCAATCAGCAGAGCGTCCTGTTGCGCAATCATGCGTGTATGTGTCGCAAGATCACTGTGTGAGATGGATGTCTGAACGCGTAGTCTAGCTAGTGGCTCCTCGTCCGGAACCGGTCGCGTAGCCACGGCCTAAAGAATTTCTTATCTGGAATAATGTTCCGTGAAAAAAACATGCTCGGATATAACAAAATGCAAGTGTTCAATCTTAGTTTATATATTCAATTTATTTTAACTACATACCTCATCAACCGGCTTCTTCGCTTCTTTTTGTGCTTGCTTAGCTTTAAACTTTTCAAGCTTTTCTTTCTTTTCTTGCTCTTTTTTTAATTGTGCAGGCGTTTTTGCTTTTTTAGCAGGTATCTGGGAAGCAGGTTGGTCATCACCTCCACCAACGGATGGTCCATTTATAACGCCTTCGTCAGCCATCACCAACAGATTCCCCAGTCTGAGAGCGCAAGAACTTTACCTGTTATTTTAAATGCTGACAATTAAAATCCTAACAGCCTGCACTTTATTATAAAGTTTATACACAACGTGTAAAAAATACACAACGTGTTACTAACAGTAACACACTATCACCGGTTTCATCATTGGCGAAGCATTTGCGCCACCTATATAAACGCTCAATTGTTTCAAAATGTCAGCGCCCATGCAGAAGTTGATGTTCTGTACTACTACTACTAGGTTAAAATGGTTCTCTCGTTTTCCTAGAACCCCAGAATTACATAACTCTAGATCGATTATATCTTACAGTATAAGAGCGCCAGTAAGCTACAGTCAACGCGCTCTATTGAGTACAATCAGTGCCACGAAGAAGAAATCAAAGTTGAAATGGCTTCTACTTGGGAGTGTGGTTGCAGGAGCCGGAGTAGGAGCAGTTGTCCAAATCATGATCGCACCATCATTCACATGGAATGGTACGCGCGCACAGCTGAAGCCAGAAGAAGTGTCCACGCGTCCTGCTATAACGCCATCCCGACAGGTACCCAGAAATATGTGTATATAGATATTGTGGCACAGCCCCTTAGACTTTGAATCGTTTGATGAATATTCTTTATCATCAGGATTTGTACCGGGGGGGGGGGTCCAGCGCGTAACCGCAAGCTTGGGAGCAGCGCGAAGGGGGGGGTCTGGGGGTCTCAAAATTTTGAAATTAGACCCCCTCAGATGCGTTTTCTGCGCGAGCAGGGGGGGTCCGGACCCCTGGACCCCCCCCCCCCCTGTACACGCCCCTGCGCACATGCACACACCCTCACAACGATACACACACAACGGTCCGCCGCATGCACATTCACGTGCAGACATACTCACACATCTATGATATAAATTATAATGTAGGCTAATTGAGGAGGCAAAACGGTGAGACTTTAATGCGACGGTGAAGGAGATGGAGATCCGAGAAGGTTAAGTAGGAAGGGGGTGGAAGAACTTAAAAAAAAATTTATTTCATTTTAGATTCTCAGCACAGTGGCAATTCTGGCCTGAACTGACGCTTTATCAGTACCAGACATGTCCATTTGCTGCAAGGTGGCGGGCCTTTCTTTGACTATCACGGATTTTGCTACGCATGTGGTAGAGGTCAACCCAGTCCTGCGAAAGGAGATAAAGTGGTCCAGCTACCGCAAAGTCCCGATATTGGTCTGCGAGTCTAATGGAATAAGGAACAGGTAGAGAAGGAACACTGAATAATCAATTAAGCACTTGGGGGAGGGAAGGATGGAGGTAAGAAAAGAACATGAGAGAGAGAGAGAGAGAGAGAGAGAAAAGAAAGCCAGAGAGAGAAGAGAGAGAGACAGATAGACGGAGAGAGAGAGAGAGTGGTACGTGGAGCCAGTTAACAAAAATAGGAAGACTTTCTAACTACATCCTATCACTGTAATTGCATGCATCATCCCCAAGAAATGGCAGGACCAAAACATCGTAGAGCAGACTCGTATATATACAAACACGTTTTCGTGCGTGCAGCATTTCCGAGACTCTGCCACTCATCATCAGCATCATGAAGACGTTCCTCGCTGTTAGCGGACGCCGAGCTCAGCTTTGACGAGATGCTTGGCTACTATCCGACGGCGACGTACGTCAATGATCGCGGCACCGAGTGCACTGAGGCAGCTGAACCGATACGCTGTGATGTACGGAGAATCTCACAGACACAAGGACACGAGACAGTAAGAGCACCATTAACGTTGCACACAAACTTTATAGATCCATTGCTGGAGTAAGATAAGAGATTTTTTTAACAGAATCTACAATAAATCACTAAAAGTAATAGTAGTAGCAATAATAATACATTAATACCAGGGGTTAATAATGACAAACAAGGTCTTATAAGGCTTATAATTATATAACTTATATATAATAATATAAAGATAACAAGAAAAGATAAAAAATAATGAAACATAATAGATCCATAATATAGATCTGTTTCTTATTCCTGGTGACAACAAATAGCATGCACGTTAAATCTACGCTTGGTATTGTGGTGGATCTGCACCTGTTGAATCGATACATACACACACTTCTCTAGCAAACCAATGTGCTCGAGTAGAAACACAAGTTTGAATGAAAGTCATGAGTGTACATGTTCTGGTAGTGATATTGTAATGTTAAAGCTCACAATGCGCATCCAAGACGCTAATTTCTCCAGTACTAAACTAGCAATACTGTCGTGTCATGCATAATCACACTACCTTATGACAAAATAAACTCTAGTTCGCACCATTCCACTGCGCATTTGCTTAAAACCCACAAGAAAGAGGTGAGAAAACTGGCATTCTGGCGCAAACGCTAAATTGTTTGAAACAACTTAGCTCTCACATGTTGCTACAGGGTGTTGAGCAGGAATTGTTTGTCCCGGGGGTCTTATTATATGTAGTCGTTTACATTTTAAGATAGTTGTAGTATTGTGAACTGCAGTGTATGTAACATCAAAGACTATTGAGAAAGTAATAATGGCAGCGTAATAAACGTGAAAATACGTATTGATTTTAGGCTTGATCATCGCTAACAGCGGCGAACATTGCGCTAAGCAGCGTGCAAGCGAAAAACGCACACGGGCCGTAGAATCTTTGCTACACCCGCTGGACGGTTGCCTGGCAGAGCAACGCAAACGTGTCAACAACATTGGAGCTATTTTCAAATACCTTTTATAAGACAACGCGCAGTGAAATGGGGGGAACTAGAGTTTATTTTGTCATAAGGTAGTGTGATTATGCATGCCACGAAGTATTTGCTAGTCTAGTACTGGAGAAATTAGCATTTGGATGCGCATTGTGAGCCTTTAAAGGGAAGCAATCAAACCATGTTCAATCGATTTTCAGACTCGTGTTTCTTCATTCTGCAGCTTCCAGGTGACCAGATAGTCAACGCAGAGATAATCTTTTACATGTATTAATTGTGTATAATGTGCAACGTTTGGCAATACAGAGAGGAGAAGAAGTGGCGTGAGTGGGCAGACAATACTCTCGTACACTACTTGTCGCCAAACGTCTACCGAACATCCGGCGAGGCGCTGCAGGCTTTCCGCTACTTCTCCGACGTCGGAGAGTGGGAGCGACTGTTTCCTGCCTGGGAGCGCTACCTGGTGATCTACGTTGGTGCAGCAGCCATGTTTCTAGTTGGAAAAAGATTAAAGAAAAAGTAATTGAAAACTTTTCTGATGGTTGTTACCGGAGTCCCCTGCCGGATGCTATGCTCACTAATTACCCCTGCCGGATGCTATGTCATAGAATAGGTTTGTGGTATGACGGTTGCTTACCTCACTGCACTGTTTTTGTGACAGGTACAATATGAAGGAAGATGTGAGAGAGACGCTGTATGATGCCTGTAGACACTGGACAAAACACGTGGGCAAACAGCGAACATTCATGGGTGGCGATAAGCCAAACCTAGCAGATCTGGTATGCTACAGCCCATTTATATTACTTTCACCCTGTCATCCGGCTATACATTATCATATATTACACGCACACACGCAAACTCCAATTAATTAATATACTCGTACACGTGTATATACTCGTATATTTACGTAAGAATGAATTTTGATAGTCGTTTGAGACAGACCAAAAGTTAACAATACCACACATGTTGCGTCCCCACTAACAATGTTGTCCTCGTTGCCTTCAGGCTGTGTACGGAATTCTGAACTCCATCGAGGGCTGCGAGGCATTCCAGGATGTTCTCACGAACACGAAGATTGGAGACTGGTACTACAACACGCAGCAGGCCGTGAAGCTGCATGTGGGCAGTGAGTTGCTCGCTGAACACTGCTACGACCGCTACTTCAAACGCAAGGCAAACTAGCATTGGAACGGCTTATGGCAGTCATCTATGATGTGTGACGACAAGGTCATGCAAACGTCTGGTGCGGGATGATCTCACCCGTTCATATTGTTCTTAGGAAATGGCGGATTTTATGGTCAAAGTGCCATGAAATGCGATATCTTAGTAGTCTGCAGTTGGTCACCTAGTTCTTGTGATAACGTTAAAGGTGGATTTTATTATACACAAGGTATAGCAAATGCATGAACGTATGAGAGACTGTAGCGCGGACAGCTACGTAAGCAAT
Source organism: Priapulus caudatus (assembly GCF_000485595.1). Lineage (NCBI taxonomy): Eukaryota > Metazoa > Priapulida > Priapulimorpha > Priapulimorphida > Priapulidae > Priapulus > Priapulus caudatus. The sequence continues at coordinate 259,540 of NW_014577401.1, forward strand.
GGTTTCGTGAATTAGTGAGTGCTCTCATCTAGTCGCCTGTCCATTATTGCTAAGCACATTTACGTATTGCTGTTTTTGCGGTAGTCATGAAGAATAAAAGTGAATTTCTAGTTCAATTCCAGTAATTTGTCTATATAGCAATGGTTTATTTGTCACAGAGTATGCCAAATGAGGAATAACCGAATAAACATACAAAGTACAAGAAAACTACACGCAATCACAAGAAACCATTGGTATACACAATAATCAATAACACCACAATTAAAGTACAGCTTAGAGGAGCATTCACGAAATGAGAAATCTTTATCTGATAGAAACAGCATTTCTCTTCCTGCTGATTAGGTTGATTAGGTGTGTTTTACTATGAAAAACCCATAATAGATTAAAATCGCACTTTACATAGCAATGGCGCGTTACAGATGGACAGCCACAAACAACAACAGATTAAATCAACGCCTAATAACAGGTACGTAGCAGTACATTGTAAAATGTATCATTGGGTAATAATTTCGAACTGTAACTTCCTGTGTAACCTGTAATCAGATGATAATTTAGTCCGTTTTGTCCATGTGATGCACTATATGCGTGTATGATCTATTGTGGATTCATTATGACCATTTAATAGTGTTGAGCCTACACCGAATATTATAGAGCAAATTAATACTGGACGAATTTAGTTTAAGGCATCTTGGTGATACTGCGAAATTTACCCAGTATGTTTACACTCAGAAGTGCATCACGAAATATCAAAACTACAGACTACCGGCAGAGTACACATTCAATGGCTTTACATGTTTGATGAAGCATGCATAAAATACGCAGACATAGGAGAGTTGCTTATATGAGAATGTTGACGTCTTAGCTAGTAAATTTAACGACATACTAAACTATACGTTCAAATATAACCAGGAGCGCTCTTGATATAACTCGGCTCCGGCACAATAAAACACGGTTCTAATCCTACCTAACAGAATATATAGGAGCAAACTTCTAGGAAACCAATAAAGATTATATTTATACAAGAAAACGAACGTTATATTACACCACACACATGCTTACTTGCTTATACACAATCAATCTCCTACGTTTCTAATGTAGAGGATTGACAGTGAATAAACACGTACGCCGTTGAAGCCATAGCATTATAACAATTTATGAATGTCGATTTTGTCAGAAGTACACGGTAAATTGAGATTAACATGACAAACATCTGTCTTATCCTGACTCCTGATCAAGGAGCTAAATATAACAAGGAGAGGAAGCGCCGCCATATCTGGCCAAATTTGGGTTTGGCAGAGACCCTAGAACAGATTAGTGTTCTATTGTCTCTGGGTTCGGGCTGCACAGCCGTTTCAGCTGATTATGGTCCATAGATGGCGCCCTTGAGGCGAAAACGGTCTGCACAGCCGTTTCAGCTGATTATGGTCCATAGATGGCGCACTTGAGGCGAAAAGCGCACAGCCAATCCACTTCCTCTCCTTGTTATATTTAACTCCTTGCTCCTCATGACATCAACATGCGTGCACGACACGTGCTCACGCGCGAGCCTAGAGCACCGTCCTATTGACCGCAGATGCACCCCTCTGAGTGGCGCCCTCTTTAGGCATGAGCCCGCAGACTTCGGTTAGGAGTTTGATCACCTGCAGCGGGTTGGTGTTATTCGACAACTGACACTGCCGCAGCGACCATGCCGGCTGCACGTGCACCCTCTGGTGGCCGACGTGGGAGACTGACATCATGCTGGCGTTTCCCGTGAAACTCTGGCTAGCGAGCCGACGAACCTTCGCTGCCTGCCGCTGCTCCTCAAGCTTGTACTTGCGCTGCGTGAGCGTGTGGATGCTCACGATTCGACCGCTCAGCTTCGCATTCTGCCTCACCTCCTGTTTGGAAACGTGGTGACGACTCGTTAGATTAGGTTTAGGCTCGTAAGTTTTGTTTAATTAAGTCATGTTATGTTAATACATGGTGAGTCATGGTAATACTTGATTCGAGAGTCTATGAATCTCTGTAAGGGAAGCTTAGGATGCTGATACCTGATTAAATAGGCTGAGAATCTGTGTTAAGAAAGCTTAGCGTGCTGTTATTTTATTAGATATCCTGAAAATCACATTACGAAAGCTTCAGGTAGTGATACTTGATTAGAGAGGCTAAGTATCTCAGTTATAGCAAAACCTACGCTGTATCCATAGCAAATCTAAGGTAGATTCTAGCATTTGGTACTTGATATCAGTCAAAGAGAGGGCGAGAGAGAAAGAAAGAGAAAGAGAGAGAGAGAGAAAGAAAGAGAAAGCGAGAGAGAGAGAAAGAGAAAGAGAGAAAGAGACAGAGAAAGAAAGAGAACAAGAGAGAGAAAGAAAGAGAAGGAGATATAGAGAGCACTGGTGGTTTCCCACAATCAGTAAGAAAGCCACGACTTTCTCTACACGATTACCTCGGCTTTGCCTGCGTTGAGGCAGAGTATGGCCAGCAGATTACACGTCTGCATGAAGATCTTTAGTCCCTTCTCTCTGTAGATCATCATAAGATCTACGAGTGTGTCCATGCACGTCGGCTCATCCGCCACAGCGCACAGCGTCTTGTCATACTGCAAACAACAACGCACATCGTCAAGGATGTTCCTCACTAATTAATTGGAATCTGGTAGATCTAGAGACAAGTGATCAGCCTCAGAGTGTGGAGTAAGAATCATAGAATAATACACTAGCATAGCCACGGCGCACAGCGTCTTGCCATACTGCAAACAACAACGCACATCGTCAAGGATGTCTCTCACTAATTAATTGGAATCTGGTAAGGACAAGTGATCAGTCTCAGAGTGTCAAGTGAGAATCATAGAATAATACACTAGCGTAGCAAGTAATGAAAATTCATTCATTCATTCTCAGCCGTAATTGATCTGTGAAATCGACGCGATTAACCATTAACCCTAACCATAACGATTAACCGTTAATAACTATTAACCCTAACCATAACGATTAACCATTAATAACCCTAACCATAACGATTAACCATTAATAACTGACGGTATCGGCCGGCTGAAACCAAAAAACCCAACTGCTGGCGATTATTTACCTTTGCAAGGTTGAACAGGATGCTGACGGAGTAGTGGATCAGCTCCATGTTGGGGATGCTGCGGTTGCATCGTCGGATGAGCGTGTAGAGCACGCGAATGCCACCGCTTGCCGCCACACGCTCGCAGCTGACCGGAGACCAGCGCGTGACGACGTCTGCTCACGAAGACAAACACACACACGGAGGACGGGTGAGAACGTGCGCACCTTTTCACGGGCTTCTCTTTTTGTTTCTTTATCTACGATCGTGGAGCATGGGCCCTCAGCAGCTGCGTTGCTTTGGTTTCATTACAGACTTTTCCCCAGCAAAGCTACACTTTGTTATGCGGGTGAGGTTGTTGGCCTCATGCCAGCAAGATAAACCAATTTCTACAGCAGGTGTAGTCTGAAGCACATGGGGATAATGTGCCTTGCTCAAGGGCACAACAGCAGTGGCCACAGTGAGACTTGGACCCCAGACCTTTCCGCTCCTAGTTAAATGTGGTACTTACTGGACTACCACTTACCCCACCATTATATGGTATCAAGAGCTCATAATAGAGAGCTCTATTATGAGCTC
>NW_014577401.1:263767-268626 GCF_000485595.1 Priapulus caudatus
GAATCCAGCGCAACCGGATACCAACGACACACTTCACCGTTACATAAACGAACACCCTAATCCGCGCAGAAGTGATGCCGCACAGGTATTTCTGTATCTCAACGCTATAACTTACCTCCCCATCGCATCGTTCCATCTCGCGCGCCACAATAGCGCAATTCTAAAAAATGCTGCAGTTAAATGAAGTGCTAAACGATTATAGTGCACGCAATAATTACGGCATTTGAACGCTCTAACTTCGACAACCTAGCAACCATAATTCAAAAGAACGTGGTTATCTTCTCACATAGATAAGATATAACGAAAATTGCCTATAAATTAAATCGTAAAATATATCATGTGAATCGTTTTAACAATACATAGATGAGATACAACCGTCGCATTCTCTGAACCTTCGCATGAAAATCGCAAGGGAACGCACATCAACTCAATGCATTGTCAAAATGTGGCGACCACCAGCGATTGCGCTACCGGTTAAACGCGGCACGCTATCGTCTTCTGCAAGCGTATCAGACACCCCAACGCCGACTGCCGCCTGAGCTGCAACGAAGATTCCATACATCAGTGAGATGTGCACGGGCACTGCAGGGGCATGTTAAGACAAGATTCAGTGTGCGCCACGGCATACATGTGGTCTACAGTATGCAAATCTAACACCGACTAGTATAGGTGCTCATGAACTTGGGAGAAATAGAAGAAGGGGAAAGATAGAAAGAGATATATAGTGATTGAAATAGAAGAAGGGGAAAGATAGAAAGAGATATATAGTGATTGAAATAGAAGAAGGGGAACAATAGAAAGAGATAATAGTATTGAAAAGAAGAAGAAAAGATAGAAAATATATAGTGATTGAAAATAAAGAAAGAAAGATAGAAAGAGATCATCATATGATGAAAGAGAAGTGTAAAAGAAAGATATATAAATGGATTGAAAGAGAGTGGTAATAGAAAGAGGAGGACGGAGAGGTATGTCAAGCACATACAACCAGACGTGAAATAGCCTTCATCTATTCTTTACGCATGACAGGCTGCATGGAGAGGCCATAAAGTGCGGATGCGCATAAAAAGTAAGAAGATCAGAGAAGCGAGAAGGAGACTGAAGGAAGCCAACCAGAATGCAACCGAGGAGAAGAAGCTGTGCAACAGAACGAAGTCAGCATTGGAGTTTCTTCTTACGTTTAAGCAGCTGTCAGCAGTGCTTGAGGCTCTTATGTGCCTTGGTAAGTAATGGTTCCACTCCTATCTTCTCTCTCTCTCTCTGTCCTTGCTGCCCTGTTCCTTCCCTGCCCTTCTTCTCTCTCTCTCTCTCTCTCCTCTCCTCTCTCTCTCCTCTCCCTCCTCCTCCTCACTTCCCTACTCCCTCTCTCCCTCTCGCCTCTCCCTGCTCCCATCTACCCTCTCCACTCCCTCTCCCTCTCCTCCCCTCTCCCTCCTCCCACTTCTCCCCATCTCCCTCTCCTCTCCTCTCCCCTCCTCTCCTCTCCCTCGTCCCCTCTCCCTCTCCCTCTCCCTCCCTCCCTCTCCTCTCCCTTCTCCCGTGCCTCCGTGTTTGGTGTAGTGTTTTTGTTTGTGGTGGTTTCTCCCCTCCTCCCTCTCCCCTCACCCAGTCCCTCTTCTCCTCCTCGTCCCCTGGTGTCCTCTCCCGTCTCTCTCTCTCTCTCTCGTCTCTCTCTCTCTCTCTTCTCCTCCTCTTCCCTCCTCCGTTCTCAAGTCCTCTCGTCCATCGCTCCCCATTCCTCATCTCTCTCTCTCTCCCTCTCCTCTCTCTTCCTCTTGCCTCTCCTCTTTTCTCATCTTGGCCTTTCCTAAGGTAAGAGACCGTTCAATAAAGTGACTATCTAGCAAAAATAGTTCGATGGATATGCCATGTTTGCCATATATACACAATACGCCGGGCCACGCAGCACCGCACCGTCGCCTGCACCACCCGCGCCGCCCGCAGCAGCGCCACCTGGCGCCGACACCGGCGCCCCCGCGTGACGCTCTGCAGTACGAGCGCCGCTCGCCGGAGCTCCGCGTATCGGCGTGACTGCTCCGTCGCCAGCACTGTCGCGCGGTAGCGCGTCTGCGAGACGATGACAGCCGAACGCAGGCGCTGATACGCCTGCCTCGCGACACGCCCACGCCACCACGCCTGCACGGCGACCGCGGCGCGTGCGGTCCTCGCCAGATGGCGCCTGGCGAGATGTCCGCGCGCCCACGCCTGGATCGTGATGGCGGCGCCGCGTACCTTGTGGAATTTTCGCTGCTGCCGGCGCGCGTGCGCGCGCGACCGGTAGCGCGCCTGCACGACGAGCGCAGCAAGCTTGAGCATGAGATAGCGACGCGTCGCCGCACGCGAACGCTGGATCGACTGCGCCTTGACGACGGCGCGACGCAGAGCGAGGAACAAGCGTCGCTGCGTGCGACCGCGCCACCACGCCTGAATCTGCCGCGCCGCCCGAACCCTGGCAACGATTCGCCTCGCCAGCGCCCCCCGGTGACGACTCTGCACAACGATGGCGGCAGCTCGCATCGCTAGGTAGCGCTGGCGGTGCGCGCGACCGATAACAACTGCCCGTAGGTGGCGCTGAAGGCACAGCACAGCGGACTGCATCTTCTGGTATGCGCGGCGCCCTCTGTATCCACGGAAGCATGCCTGTATGCGGCGGGCAGCGGCGTGGCGGGCGGACATTTCTCTACGCATGTGCCGACCACGTGCGTACGCCTGTATTGTAATGGCAGCGTTCCGTGTGATTCCGTACTGCCGGCGCACCGACCTCCCCACGCGCCACGCCCTGACACGTCGCTGCAACACCACGGCGGCACGCTTCAGCTCACAGTGGCGCCTCCTGGCAGTTATCATCCGCCACCAGGCCTGTATCGTGACGGCGGCGGCTCTCGTCTGCCGGTATCGTCGGCGGCACGCGCGCCCCCTGTAGGCAGCCTGCAGTACTACCGCCGACCGCTTTGTGCTCACGTAGCGCCCTCTATCACGCCGCATTGCCAGTGTCGCGGTGACTCGTCGCTGGATCGTCACCGTCGCCCGTCTCAGTAGCGTGTACTCCGACCGCACGTGGCGCCCCCTGACGGCTGCCTGAATCGTCACGGCGGCGCATCGCAACCCAAGTTCATGAGCACCTATACTAGTCGGTGTTAGATTGCTAACTGTAAGACCCACCTGTATGACCGTGGCAGCACACTGAATCTTTCTAACACGCCTGCGTGCGAGCCACATCCTCACGACTGCCTGGATCTTCGTTGCAGCCAGGTGGCACTGTCGTTGGCGTCGTCTGATCACAGCTTGCAGAAAGACCGTAGCGTGCCGCAGTCTAAGGTAGCGCAATCGCTGCAGCTTGGCTCGCCACCATTTCTGCACAACGAAAAACGCATTGAGTTGATGTGACTATCCTTGCGATTTCATGCAAGCTCCAGAGCATCGCGACGGTTTGCTATTCATAATCTAATGCTATTGTAAAACGATTCCACATGAATACATTTTACAATTTAATTATAGGCAATTCGTTTATCTATCTATGTGAGCAAGATAACCATGGTATCGCTTCTTGAATACTGTTGCTAGGTCTGTCCAGCTAGAGCAGTTCACATGCGTAATTACTGAATTATCGCGTGCATACTAAATCGTCAGCACTTCATTACTAAGCAGTATTTTTAGAATGCCCCTATTGCGATGTTGATTGGCTACAGCTACCTGTCAATCACTTCTGGCAAATATGCTAGTTATGAGAAACGATGGAAGTGTGTCCGTGGCATACCTGGATGACAGACAGTGATTGGAGCCTCTGCATGGCCAGCTGTCGGGCCTTGTAGTTCTTGTAGCACCGCTGCAACTTGATGACCGATAGGTGGCGCTGTGCTAGCATAGCAAAATTTTGCAGCCATGATGCGCGAGCTTCTTTCATGACCTTGTAAACAATAAATGGCGGATGATATTATATGCATTATGTACACAGATGGTTATATACAGCTGCTTTGAGTAGATTATGACAACAAAGAGCGAAGTGTTCCATCGTAAATAAATGGCGAACATGTATACAGCCAAAGAGCTATATCACCAGCCTGTTTGTTGTGCGAGATTATAATAATAATAACAATAATAATAATAGCAAGTAGAAATAATGTAATATGATAAATAACGAAATATAATCGAGCATATGTCTGACAATGATTACAAAGTTCAATTTTACAAGGTTACAAATATTAAAAACAAAAAAGTTCAGACACTGACCTTGACTGCTTCTCTGGCACAGCGAGCTCTGTAGGCAGACTGAATGATAATCGCCGCCTCTCTCTGCCTCTTCAACTCTGCCAGCTTCCTCTGTGCACACACCCTCCTCCTGCAAGCCTGTGCGTAGAATACAGCTTGCCTCAGTCTGACGTAGCTTCTTCTCTGCACGCAGCCTCTACGCCACGCTTGCAAGCTCGTGGCGGCCTCCTCGCGCCGCTCTGCTCGTCGCACAGCCCACTGCCTCAGAGCCACCTGGATCGTAACCACCGCTGCCCTCTTCTGCAGAAACTCGTTCCTCGCCCGCTTCGCCAGCAGGTGGCGCCTGTAGTGCCTCTGGACGACGACGACCGCGCGTCTCTGCGAGGCGAACGCGCGCGTCTGCACGCGGCATCGGCGGAGAGACTGCGCGACGATGGCGGCACGACGCAGCGCCATGTAGTCGGTCCTCGCCCGGCGCATGCGGAACCATGCCTGGATCGCGCACCGCCACGCGGCCGCCACGGCGCGCCCGGGCCCGGCTCGCTCTCGGCTCTCGGCGCGCGAACACCTCTCCCTCCAGTCGCGTCTGCAGGACGACGGCGGCGGCCACCGTCGCCGCGTACGGCCCGCCGCTGCGCGCGCGCCACGCCACC
>NW_014577401.1:270226-287024 GCF_000485595.1 Priapulus caudatus
CGGCCTGGCAGCCGACGATCGCGGCGCGGTCGGCGTGGTAACGGCGCCGGCAGACGACGCGCCTCCACGCCGCCTGCAGGGTGACCGCCGCGCTCCTCGTGCACTCGTACCGACACCTCTCGACTCTCCCCAGCATAGTCGCTCGCCAGCGTCTCTGCAGGGTGAGCGTGGCTCGCACCAGCCGTGCGTAGCGCCTTCTCGCGAGGCATCCCCGCGCGCACGCCTGCGCTCTCACCACGCGTCCATAGTACTCGCGATACCGCCGTCTCTGCAAGTGACCCCTGGTGGCTGCCTGTAGCGACACGACCGCCGCGCGCGTCCTCGCGTATTCGGCGCGCGACCGCGCCGTCAGCCAGGCGGCACGCCATCTTGCCTGAAGGACGACGGCGGCAGCTCGGAGGCGGAGGTAGGAGCGTCGCTGCAGACAAGCCCGGACGCGGGCCTGCACGGTGACGACGCACGCGCGCTGCCGGTGGTAGCGACGCCGCGCCGCCAACATGCGCGCGTACGACTGCAGCACGACGGCCGCCGACCTCGCCCGCGCGAACCCGCGACGCTGATCCTTCGCCAGCAGCGTCGCCCGCCAGTACGTCTGGATGGTCGACGTGGCCGAGCGCAGGCGACGATATCGCGTGCGGGCGAGGAATCCACGCGCACACGCGTGCATCGCCACGGCGGCGCGACATTGCCGCGCGTACGCACGCGCGCAGAGGAAGCGTCTGACGGTTGCCTGGGCGATGACTACGCTTCGTCTCGTTAGCAGGTACGCGTCCCGCTGCATCCGCCCAGCGAGCACGGCCCTCCAGCAAACCTGCAGTGTAGTAGCAGCACGCCGAAGCCGATGGTAGCGCTCCCTGGCGGCTCGGCCTCTCACGCACGCCTGGACGACGACGACGCATCGCAGGTGCTCCTTGTAGCGCCTCCTCTGCAGGTGCCCCCTGGTGGCGGCCTGCAGCGTCAGAACGGCGGCGCGCGTAGTGCGGTACTCGTGCAGGCACGTGCGACGAGCGCGAGCGGCGCGGTACCTCTCCTGGATGATGCGTATCGCGCGCAGCCTCTCGTCGCGGCGTCGGCGCGCGATGCGCCCGCGCGCGCACGCCTGCATCGTGATCGCGGCACGTCTACGTCTCACGTAGTTCGCTCGCTGCGCCCACCCTCGCGCTGCGGCCTGCAGCAGCGTAGCGGCAGCCCTCTCCTTCAGGTACTTGGCGCGACACGCACGCGCCTCCAGGCTCGCACGCAGTCTCCTCTGCAGCACCAGCACCGCCCGCATCCTCCTCCCGCGCTCCCGCCGTGCGAGCCACCTCCTCACGCACGCCTGCGCTGACACGACGCGCGCACGCTCCGCCTGGTACGCCCGTCTTGCCGCCCAGCCTCGGTACGCGGCCTGTATCCGCAACGCCGCCCGCTTCATCGCAGCATAGCGATTGTGCTGCCGCCTACAGGCGAGCGTCGCCCGCAGCCGTCGCTGCAGGACCGCCGCCGCCCGTCGCCGCTGTTCGTACTCCGCTCTCGCGCGGCGCCCCCTAACGTGCGCCTGCGCGATCGTGGCCGCCCGCCGCAGTCGCAGGTAGCTCGCACGCTGCGCGCGGCACCGCCAGCCGGCCTGCAGCGTCACCGCGGCGCGCCTCGTCGCGAGGTACTCGTCGCGCTGCCTCCTGGCGGTGAGCCGGGCGCGCAGCCTCCACTGGAGCACGGCGACGGCGCGAGCGCGCGCATCCCGCTCGCGGCGCGCCCGCCACGCGCGGTAGCCGCTCTGGATCGTCATGGTGGCCGCGCGTGCGGCGAGGAAACGCGTGCGCTCACGCCGCATCCTGTACGCTGCCTGCAGGGCAACCGCCGCCCGCCGCGTGTCCCGGTAGTGCTCTCTCTGGCGCCGTGCCAGCTGGTAGGCGCGCGTCCGCTGTTGGATCGTGCGTATCGCCCAGCACCTTTTGGAGGATTTTCGTCTCGCTAGCATCCCTCTGAGGTAGGACTGCACACAGACGGTTGCAGACAGAAGCTGTAGGTAATGTCGTCTAGTAGTGAACCCTCTCCAAGCTGACTGTATGGCAATAGCTGCTTTAAGTTGTAGGTACTGCCGTCTTGCAATATAGCCTCTCCATGTAGCCTGTATGGCAATAGCTGATTTTAGTTTCAGGTACTGCTGTCTTGCAATGTAGCCTCTCCATGTAGCCTGTATGGCAATAGCTGCTTTGTACTGTAGGTAATTTCGTCTAGCAGTGAACCCTCTCCAAGCTGACTGTATGGCAATAGCCGCCTTTAGCTGTAGGTACTGCTGTCTTGCAATGTAGCCTCTCCAGGCAGCTTGCAAGGTGATGGCAGCACCTCTCATGACAGCGTAGTGACGCGTCTGCACGCGGCACAGTACATTAGCCCTGCTACGACGCTGCAACGCAACCGCCGCACGCCGCAGCTGAGTGTAGCTGCTTCTTGCTCGGTGGCGCCTCACAGCGGCCTGGATCGTAACCACCGCGCTTCTCTTCGCCCCGTAGCTTCGCTGTGCGAGCCGCGATCTCCACCAAGCCTGCATGCGAACAACAGAGCATCTCGTTTCGATGTAGTGCAGCCTGACGACGCGGGCTTGTAGGCGTGCCCGGTAGCGGGCCTGGATAATGCGTGCGGCAGCGTGCATCCGCTGTACGCGGATTCGAATGTGACGCCCCCTGATGGCTGATTGCAGAAGCAAGGTAGATGTGCGAAGTTTTCTGTATCGGCGTTGAACGAGGAAGCATCTGACATGTGCCTGCCGTAAGAAAAACGTTCAACATAAGTCATAATTTTAATAATTTTTTGTGATGTCATCAAAAGTGGTGTCAATGAGAGCTTCATCCAATATTGGCGCTAATATAAATATTAATGCTTGGGAATCTCAGACAAATGAGAATTGCTAACTGGATCTTAAATTTTGAATAAAAATCAGCACATTGCATGATTATACTCGCCTTTAACAATTGAAACAAACGTGTAATTACCACGAACAAGAAGGATAGGGCCAGCAGTATGGGGTGGGGGGTGGGGGCAGATTAGCATCCAGAGCTTCAGCACGACAGCATACATTCAAACCTATATATAAATGTCACTCGTGGGAAACCCCCCCGAAACATCACATATATTGGTTTAATCATGTGCACATACATATATATGTGTGTGGGTGCGTTCTAGAGGTGACAAACACAGGTTTGACTTCAGTTGTCACCTACCTGCAGGACGGTGGCAGCACTGTGCTGTAGTTGCTCCAGCTTCTTGCGTCTCAGAGCTGCTGCGAGGTGTACCGCGTGCACGCCACGCCACCACGTCTGCACGACGACGGCCGCTCGCTGCTGCTGTTGCCGGCGCCTCCTAGCGAGGAATGCACGTACGCATCGCTGAATCAGCACTGCTGCGGTGTGCCTAATCTGTAAGCAGACATGTGTGACGGCGTTGTAGCAAACGTGCTATCGCAGAGAGAAAACTGGATGGGTGAAAAACTCGCTTCGTCTCTCGCTCCCTCCCTACCTCATTCTCCACCCAGACTCCCTCTTTCTCGCCCTTCCTAAGTCAGCCCCCTCTCTACCTCTTATCTTCTTTCCCTTCCCCAGTCACCTCTCCTCTCTTCCTCTCCCTCCTCCCCTTCTTCTCTCGCACCTTCTGTCGCTCGGTTTCCTTCCGGTACCGGTGTCTCCTCCATGCTGTCTGGATGGCCCTTGCCGCATGGATCTCCTCTCTCAGGTCCAGCAGACGTGCACAGAGGAAGGTGACGAGCGTTAGCACAACCTTCTCGTCTGGTATTGTGTTGCACACGTCCGCCACTCGTGTCAGCACCGGCACGCCCCCTAGCTCACCGATCTACGAACACACAATCGAGTAGGATATGGATTATGAATCATGTACGATGATTTAATTGCGAGTTAAATCACGCCAAAACTCACAGATCTACAAATATACCACTGAATAAAATGGTAAGTAACTTATTCTGTAATCTTATGTGTACAAAATAGAAACATTTGTCCTGCCTACTTACTGACTTATCCCCTTGTGAAATGCTGGGTTGCATTAGTGGAACATATATGAAAAGGTGACCTGCTTCCATACCCAAAATAAAATACCAAAGGTATATTTTGCCACCAATCTGATCCGACATTTCCATTTTCATCACACAATTTACCTTTTCAAATGCCAACTTGAGGTTCGCCTTATCATTCATCAATAGCTTTTCATCAACTGGTTTTCCTGTTGCTGGAGAGTATGATATATAATTAGACATAACAGATTTCATTTGAATACAAGATAATTAAAGATTCAGCCATATAATACTATATATACGTAACATCACGTGCAATATCAACCAAACAGAAGCACAGGTTACCGCACCTTACCCAAGCTAATAGATCATGATTGCGGTCACAGTATTTAGAAATCACGGGATGTTCGATGAGTATTTTCACAGTATGAGACCTACTAGGAGAATAGGTGGCCATCAAGAAGGAGTTGCTGAAGCTGTCGTCTGCCTGCACAGCGTTGTCAGCGTGCAGCGACTGCGAGGTGTCAGTGTGAATGGATGACGTGGGAAGCAGCGATGGTTGGTAGTGGTGCACCAGGTAGCAGAGCACACGGCCATCGGCAAATGACACGGTAAAGTTCTCAACCTGTCAGCAAGTGCAATCACCATGTATCATTAATTGCTGTTCTGAAACGGAACTTCTATACAATGATCGTGTAAAACCACGACTTTTCTTAGTCATATTAATTGAGCTTGACTGTGTTGTAACACTGTACCATGTTCTAAGTTAGTCCGTAACACAGTGGTAACGTTCAATATTGTAAGACTGCATCATTGTGTTACAGCATGATGCAAACATCAGGAATACACTGTGACAGGGTAACACAGACACAGTGGCACAATAACAAAACTATTGTGCTGTGGCAGCCTAAGGATGGACATATTGTGCTTAAAGCGATTGAGGTTGTAGCAATGCCGGCATGCACGCACGACAATATATAATACCATTTCTTACCGTAACATCATAGTATGCACAGACTGCCTGACACCACTTGAGCAGAAGACTCAGCTTCTTGCTCGTGAAGTAGAGGTCTGTCTCGTCTGTCACGTGTTGTCGTGGCATCCCTAGCGTGTCACTCACGCCCGTAGTGCTGGCGACCAGGGAAGCCATAGCTGAACGAACAGCCATGTTTTCCTTGAGAAAGCATATCTCCTTCTGCAGCTTGGCTGTATCTATCATCAGTTCAATCTAACATGTAGGAAATAAAGCGTAGAGAAATTACCGTCAACACATTATATATATACACAATATAAATATTAAACTAAGAAGTATTCAAGTAATACCATGGCCATTCACCTGCCAAATTTCAGGAATTGACTGGTTAACGATACAGTAATTTGGCTATATAGTCAAACATGTATATAAGGATCACTCATGCAAAACACGAAAAGTATATAGACAAATGCCTCTTTTATTAATGTGGTAATTAACAGTATAAATGCCACTTAAGGGGACCACAGTGTCTCTACTTTGCAGACAGGTGCCCTCTTCATAGAGGTGGCAGCTACCACGGATTTGACTATAAAAACAAACAGGAGCACATGTATATATATATATTAATTTATTAAACAAAGCCTGAAATATTTTGTGATGCGTGGGACCTACCTGGAAATTGAAGATGAGTTTCCAGAGCAGTGCTAGTGTCTTCTCCCTGTGACCATCAACAATGTCCTTGGTGTTAATGCCATCTGGTGACAATAACGTACAACGGTGAGAAACTTCCTACACTCACAGTTCAATCGCACGTTCATTTGGTGATTACAAGGTGTTTAAGAATAGTTGGGCACACTGGTAGACCTTTTGGAGAAAATGGCGGAAATTCTGGTGGGTACTGGAGCACCAGCCTTTACCATTGGATGTAGGAAATCTGGTACAGACGCGTGGGTAATGCTCTATGTTGTAATGGTACACCAGTCTTAAAAAAACACCAAGGGCCGTAGCTTTTACAATAATGATTAGTACTATTACATCACACGGACTAGTCACAATTTAATCTGCGCATGACAACTAAAATGTTTCTGACAATGTACTCCTAGATTACATGCAATGCATTTGCGATGCCACTGCACCTAAATCATCGAACACATGCTTCCCGCAGCGTGCAGTAGCTGCTAGATGGAGTATAGCGAAGAAACACTCGTGTGTCACTCACCGTAGCAGAGCTGATTACGCTTCATCACAGCTAACGACACGTCAACGTTGCGTATCTTCTGCAGCCGGCTGATGGCGGGAACACGCAGACGCTTCGACAGCGACCAATCACCCGTCAGCAGCTCCATCACGCGGCTATAATATACAAAACGAGATCGCTGGAAACACGGTGGAACATAGCCTCATAGTAATATAACTGGTAACTGATACTGTATACATTCATACAACTATATAGTGTTATTCTGCATATATTCGTTCATAAGTGTATTGACATTGATACGCTAGTACTTAATTACGGGATGTTCTAAAAACAATGTTTAGCAATGACGTACAAACGGGCTTAGCCTGAACGACATATCACCGATATACAAGCAGGAGTGCACCTAACGCGTACGGATGCATTGATACGTAAGTTAGCGAGCGCGCGCGCGTGCAGGCGACGACCGCGCCGCGCGGGACGCTGGAGAACATACGTGAGGCGCAGTCCGTCGCGCAGGTCCGTCGCGACGTTCGTCACGGCGTAGTCAAACTCGTCGAGCGCCGTCTGCTGGTGTGCGATGTCGTAGCCGAGGTGCGCGAGGTGCCGCACGACGTCACCCTCGCCGGCGAGGTACTGCCGCGAGAACTCTACCAGGAGGCTCTTGCTCGCCTGCGCAGCAACGCGACGTCGACAACATATCACGGATTCATCATCGACGGATTTTTCGGATTTGCGCATGCCATTAGGTCGTGATCGCATAATTACAGATTGGGGGTAATTATGTACAATTCTGTAATTTTGGACTTCTGGTCATGCATACTAGGCAGCATGCGTGCGAGTTAAATTCGTTATAGGAACTACATTTCTCTAGTGATATACACATATATATATATATACATTGTAGGGAGCACATATTTTACTGCTATGTACTTGGAAAGACAGTCATTCCTTTAGTTTTATATACCTTGTAGGGAACAACTTTCACTGCTGGTATATAACTTGTAGGAAGTATATTTCTCCAATAAGAAAACCAGATAGGGAGCAGATTTCTCTATTAGGACATATGATCTCAGGAGCAGATTTATCTATTGAGACATACCATATATGGAGGACATTTCTCTTTTGAAACATATATCGTGTAGGGAGCACATTTCTCTGGTGGGACATACCGGCTTGTACAGAGCACATTTCTCTGGTGGGACATACCTTGTAGGGCGCAGATTTGCAAAACAGGCATGGATCATGGTCAATGAGTCTTGCTTGCTTGGCACGATCAAGAAAGAATACGACCAGCAGAAATTTCTTCAGTGTAAACTGCTTGAGTGCCTCATCGTATCCTAAAAAGGATGAAGATATGTTCTGAACTGTTACAAACAATAAGCAATGGCAGAAAATGCAAAACTAAGAGCAAATGAGAATTGCAACTTAAGAATTGATATCTACAACAACCTCAAAATGTACTTGTTAGCCCAGTAGTGCCCTCAAAATCTAATTACTAACTAACGAATTAAATAGGAGTTGCTGCTTCATAGACTATGTAGTCAATACCCTCCCCTTTACACAACATGTCATTCACACAGTAATAATAATATATAAACTCATATATAACAGTCATTCACACAGTGTTACGTATAGGAACAACAACAAACGATACAATATTATAACATTAGAATAAATAACTAAGGCCAAAACAAAATATATGTGTGGTTACCGTTACATGCCGAAAAAAATAGGGTTAGGGTTAGGGTTTTTTTTTTACTTGAAAATTGACAATTAAATGTTTAGGGTTGCTGGGAATAAATAGGGTCGGTCGGGAAACCGTAACCACACCTATATTTTGTTTTGGCCTAATGGCAACCACACGATAGCATTCTAACGGCGCTCTACGCATGCTCACCTGGTCTGTAGAGGTGCGGCACAGTGGGGTGAGCGTAGCGCATGGCGATGTCTGGGTTGTACAGCAGACGCCAGAGCACGAAACGAGACAGCCGTACGACGTCAGCGTTGTCCTGCATCGGCAGCAGCTCTCCGTAGACACACTCCAGTCCGATGCGAAGCCACAGCGGGCTGTAGCTGAGTAGCATCTCTAGCACGGCACGCTTGATGCCTCCACGCACAAAATGTAAACAACGTCACGATGCACACTTGAAATGAAAACTTTAAAGTCACTCTAATATTCTTCAACTGCTACAACATACACCGACTGATCTCTATAATATAATAACAGGATATCACATTGACTTCCAGAGAAAAAAATATAATTTATTTTTCGGGGGCTATACTTTTCAAGCTCACGTGGATGAAAATAGCACTCTAAAATTTGGTTTGCATTGAACTCTATCCAAATTTACGGGGGCTCTTTTTGGCATTTCCAGGGCTCTTTTTGGCATTTCGGGGGCTAAATCGCCCCGAGCCCCGGTGTATTTTTTTCACTGTTGACTTCTCATTCTTACCCAGGTCAGCGTGCATCGCCTTGTCCTTGCGAATCGCCAGTCGCCCGCTCTCCACCTCGACCTCTAGCTTACAGACGACCTTGACAATGGGTTCGGACTGGAAGAGGGCGCAGGCGGATCGGCGGAGGCGGTTCATGCGTCGGTGGGCCGTGTAGGCGCGCAGTGAGAGGTCCTCGCGTGACGGAGCGAGACGGATGTCCTTCTCACCGCAGCGCCTCGCCTCATTGAACAGCATGCCCGCGTCGACTGTGAAGCACGTACGGAATGTCTGTCAGAGCAAGCGTGTGTCCGTACGTAACACGACGTCGTCGTCGTCATGTAATATGTAACTAGCTACACATCGTGCAACAGACTGCTGCAACAAGGATTTTATATGTATAAATACAGATTGATAGCTAGATAGAAAGATAGATAGATAGCTAGATAGATAGATAGATAAATAGATAGATAGATAGATAGATCTATAGACAGATAATAGAATTAAAGCTGGTCTACAACACCATTGGGAATATCTTTTCG
The DNA here is from genome assembly GCF_000485595.1 of Priapulus caudatus. NCBI lineage: Eukaryota > Metazoa > Priapulida > Priapulimorpha > Priapulimorphida > Priapulidae > Priapulus > Priapulus caudatus. Next base: position 279,373 of record NW_014577401.1, read on the forward strand.
CCCTACCCTTCTTAAGGTCTCCGCCGTCTAGCTCGGCAGGCGGCGTGAGGACAAAGTTTAACCAGCGTGTGAAGCCAAGTTCTTGCTTCTTCATCCAACGCTCATCAAAGTACATGTTCTTGGCTGCAAACGGCATCGGATGGCGCGGCATACCTGCAAACAGACATTGTCAACATCCCTCACATTACGGCATGATATTAACGCTATATAACTGCTTATGCAGTATTGACCCTTCATCAGAGGGTGTCTGCTTCCAGAGGTATACTTAAATACTTATATGTGGATTTACCACACACGTACCAGCTTTGAGGATTATTTCCAAATTTCACAACAATGAAAGCTTGCTGTGGTTGTTCACGCGTAACTATAAAGAGAGTGCAAGGACATAGCCTGTGATGAGCCCTGTACATGCCTCAAACTTACCAGCGTTGGAAGTGTTGACAAGCTTTAAACGGCTCATTGCCACGCCCTTAACGGAATGCTTCCGCATGCTTCCCATCTTAATTTTTCTCGCAGAGTCTGTTAAAAAAGTAATGTTATGCCCACATAAGTGAGAAAAAAACATGTTTTTGGCACAAATTTCCACTCATCTCTCGCGCTAAAAGAAGATAACGCTAGACATTGACTATATTGCTAAACAGTGGATGAGAACATTGCACACTGAAAATTTGAATATATGTCTCATCAACGAAACCAGATTTTCGCTTGACATTTACAATATATTTAGGTTTGGATTCGGAACACTCACTCTGAATGCGCAGCTGCTCGGTCTTCGTCAGTCGCATCGTCTGCTGTGCTGGCTTCTTCTCTTTCCTGCCCCTCTTGCTTTCGTTCCCAGCCTCCTTACTAGGGCTTCGCTTTATCGGTGGTGACCTTTCCCCGACGACCTTGCCTGTGTTTTCTCCAATGAGCGTGTCGGACGGGAAACCGTTAGCATGAAGGTAATTCTGCCGTCTCTCCACCATATCGCCTCTGCTTGGACGTGGGGATTTGACCTTGGGTCGACGCTTCCTGGCCGACAGCGAATCGTCGTTGTCATCGTAGGGAACAAAGAAGAGTGCGTCCGCACTCGGCTCCTCCTTTCTCTCGGTTGCCACGGCGACGACCTCTGTTCCAGGACTCACTTCAAAGCCAGTGCTTGCATTCGTTGTTACTGCCTCCACTACTGCTGCTTGCTCCACGTCAGCCGGCTTCGTATCAAGATCTTCCAGTGCGAGCGGACTATAGAGAGAGCTGTCGGCGTCGGACACCGACGGCTTCACTTCCCTGCCGACGTTGCCAAAGTCGAACGCCGCGGCGGGTCGCGCTTCGCCCGGCCTGCTTACGGAGGTCGACGCCGACTCGTCCTCGTGCACGGCTACGTAAAACGAATCGTCGCGCTTCCGATCGGCGGGCGCCGCGTCCTCCAAGCTGTCTTCGTCTCCGGCGGTCGCCTCACTCACGCACGCTCCCGCTTGCGCACCCGCCGGCTCCCGGAGCTCGTCGGCGCCGTTTCTTGGTAGAAATCCCGCGACGTCACCGAACAGCGGTAAGCGCGAGGCGTCGCGCTGCACTTCACGCTCTGCCGTTTCCAAGGTAACGACACCCGTGACCTCGCTCACGTGAGTGTCCGCAACGCCCGTCGCCGTCGCAATCTGTTGGCCGCGTCGCTCAGCTATTTCGCTCGCCGAAGTGGGCAGCGAATTTTCGCCGGCGTGCGGCCCGGTGGTGGCACCTCTACCGAAACGCCCTTCGACATCCTTGCTCACGGCTGTCTTCTTCGTGAATGTGAACGACCTGCGTCTGTGGCCACCAGAGGTCGCCTCCCGCAGGTCCTCCACCTCGGGATGAACCGGCGCTGCGTGTTTCCCGGGAGTTTCTAACAACGACCCATAGAGGGAGCTGCGCTGCATCGCCTCGACAAAGTCGTCCGTTTCGTCGTAAATGGCCGTCGCTGCATCTCCGTGCACGCCGGCGCCCTCTCTCTCCGCGGCAGTTACCTCGAAGCTCTCGTAGAAATTCTCCGATACGGCACTATCGTAGGAAGCCACGCTCTCCGTGTCACTACCGACGTCTGCTTCTCTGCTCCTCCCTATCGCTACCACAGCAGCGCCACCTACCGATGTTGTGCCAATGCCATCATTCCTGCAGTCTAACGGAGAAGCTGTCGGTTGCCAGTGTCTAGAATGGTCGGGTATTTCGAATGCGGTGCTCGGCACAACGCTCCCATCTGAGCGAGAGGGACGAAATAACTTGCTGAGACGATGATCGCTTACCGTCTCAGCTGTCCCGAGCGTGAACGGCAAGTGACCACCGCCCGACAGCATGTGAGCACCGACCGATGGCTCTGGTGAGTTAACCGACGGCTGGGGTGGGTTGATCGATGGCTGGGGGTGGTTGACCCATGGCTGGGGTTGGTTGACCGACGACTGGGGTGAGTTGACCGATGGCTGGGGGTGGTTGACCGATGGCTGTGGTGGCTTGACCGATGGCTGGGCTTGGTTGAAAGATGCTGCGGTCCCCCTCGAGTCATCGACGCACGGCAGCGTGAGCTCGCGCGGTGGGTCCTTGTTGATGACCATCGTCAGCCGGGGATCATCGATCGTCAGACTCGTGTCCGCCTTACCGAAGACGATCGTCAACCTCGGATCGCCCCGCTGCTCCGCTCCCTCTCTCGTCGCCGCGGCGGCCTCCGCGCGTCCGTCTCCCTTCCTGATGACCATGGTGAGACGCGGGTCGTGGGAGTCGGTGCCGCGTGCAGGGAGCCGAGACGACGGCAGAACCATCGTCAGTCTGAGATCTTCGGCTGCCGGCGGGATCTGGGTCTGCAACACCATCGTGAGTCGCGGATCTTCGGCTGCCGGCGGGATCTGGGTCGGCAACACCATCGTGAGTCGCGGATCTTCGGCTGCCGGCGGGATCTGGGTCGGCAACACCATCGTGAGTCGCGGATCTTCGGCTGCCGGCGAAATCTGGGTCGGCAACACCATCGTGAGTCGCGGATCTTCGGCTGCCGGCGGGATCTGGGTCGGCAACACCATCGTGAGTCGCGGATCTTTCGCTGCCGGCGAATCCAACGTCGGCAGCGTGGCGGGCGGCTGGTCGAACACTCCGCTCTCATCCAGCTCCTGCGAGTAATTGAGGCTGTCCTCAAAGTTCTCCCGCAACTTCGCCATCCGGAAGTCGGAGAACGTGCGAGGCCGGCCCGCGAGCGCCGGCGACTCCGCGCCGGGACTCGCCCCTAGAGAGTGCTTCTTTACGTGCGAATCTGGAAACACCGGCGCCGGCATCGGCGACTGGGCGACGATGGCCGGTGGCTCCTTCAGGCCGACCTCGCTCAGCGGGAAGCAGCCTAGCGATTCAGCCTCGGTCTGGCGACGTGCGTTGGTGACGACGCGCGTGCTCTTTAGATCGTCAAGGACACTGAAGGTCGCCGACTGACGTCCGGTGGTCGGCGTCGAGGCGACGAGCGACGAGGGAAACTCCACGGGATGCCGCAGGTGCGACTCCTCCTCCTTCTCCTCCACTGTGCCATGTGATGAAGGGACGCTCTGCGGGGGAAGGTTTTCTTCTTGGGGAGGCTGGACGCTGTCAGGCGGATGAGCCCGAACTTTGGGCTTGGTGCCGACTTTGTCGGCTCGACTCTCCAATGCATATCTGACAGTGTAACAGCAACACGTTAAACAGGTGAGACGAAATACCAATCGTGAACGATTTGCAAAGATTTTACGACAGATTTTGATGCCCGATACTGGTAGCAGGTGTCAAAAACAGCTGTTGAAGCCATGCCGATATTCGAGAATCCTGCACTCACCGCGTCTTGAAGCTGGGCTGCACAGCATGAGCGTACTTGTCCTCACACAGCATCTGAGCCCAGATCGTTTGTGCGTTCACACCCGCCGCTGTCTTCATCCGCTCCGCCGCCGGGCGCCCACTACGCGCCACCAGACGGGGCTTCACTCGTGACTCTGCATTGCGCTGAAGCTCCGCCAGAGGGCGCTTTGCAAAGCCTTTCTTCGTTCCCTTCTGCAAAGATATGGAAATTTCCCACTGAGCACAAACATTTCATCCTCTAAAAACTTTTCTGATAAAATACCCCCGGGGCTGAGATTTCTACCGGTCTGAACCGGCCATTTTATTTCTTTTCGAGGTCCAGCGTCCTGACTAGCAGGGTTCTCCCCAGAGCCCTTTTGAGTATCGGCGCCGATACGCGGTCATTTCGGCCCGATACACTCCAATTGTTCCGATACTCACTCGAGCAGACCCGATACTCTGTTTTGCTGTGCCAATATCTTGATAAATCTTCCAATAAATGCCTATATTTTGTGATAAATACCATTTTAAATCCCTCCATGCATCGTCGATATCCGCCATTTTTGTTTACTACCGATTGGAGACTTCTGCGCGGGTTCACGCGCAGGTCAATTATGTCACACGCTACGTGATTTAGTTGATCGTTTGGCGGGCTATTTGATAAGACTACACATGATTGGATCATCTCGTTCAGTCATCAGGGATTCAGCAATATGATTGGCTACAAATTTACTATAATCTACTATAATGAACTCGATGACCTCGTAGTACGACGCTGTTTGAATATACTGCTATATTTGTTTGAATTTTTTTTCCTCTCTCTTTCTGACCTTCACCATCAATCAGGATGGATAAATTTATAAAACAATGGAAGTCCAAGAAGGATATCCATACAGAAGAAGACTCAGACTCAGTCTCAGTGCAGCAAGAGACTCAAGCAGAGTCTATAGAGAGTGTACAATACTAATTTAATTGTTATGTTTATATTTATATTATGGCATTATGCAATTATATTGTTACTATTTTATGTCATTTCATGGATCATGAGCAGCACATTTCTCAATAAAGCAGGCATCAGATGGAACTTGTGTTGTTCTACCTGATATTTTTAACTACAGCTTTTTGTTGTAAATATGCACTATTTTTCTGTCAATAAAAACCTGCCAATTCGTGATTTAAACCCCTAAAACCATCTAAATTTTCCTGGGGGGCCATGCCCCCAGACCCCCCTAGCACGCCGTGTCTCGCGCCTACGGCACCCATAGAAGTCAATATATTATGTTATCATTTAAGGCTGAAATAATTTCCTGGCTATATCCCTGGACTAGTTGACTTGAATATTAATTTTCTGCCCATAAACTGTATTATCACGTTTGAGTTGATGATTTATGTTTTGCACAGTACTCATCACATCCATACCTTGAGTTTAGGAGCTCTGTCTTCGCATGTTCCATAAACGACTGCCTGTATGCGGCTGGAACCATCGCACTTGAACACCACCGTCTCTCGCACATTACCTGCCTCTTTTGGCGTCCACGTGATAGGCAGGAATCTATTCATTGCAAAAACACATCCAGTAAAATTAGTATACAATCAAACCTGTGTGAGCAAACACATTCTAAGAAGGAAGACTTTTAGTGTTTCGCTAGATTGGCAGTTATACAGTGAAACCACCTCTATGAAACAGATGTCTGTCTATAAAGAACACTATTGGGGTTTTCCATGAGTGACCCTTATCAATAGGTTTCACTCTAAAATAAGGAACATTGTCCGATCGATTTATACAATCTACTTTACCACTCGCTGAGTTGCGTGTATATGGTCAACATTGTGGTTATCATGCCTACCGTTCCTCCTGTCCCTCAAGAAAGAAGCTCGATTCCTCCATTGTGAAGCCATAACCAGAGGGTTGCTTGGTGACAACCAGCTCCTGTCCATACTCCTGTGGGTTCCTCAGCAGCAGCTCTTGTGTGCGGCTCTTGCCAAGGATGACGGTGCCAAAGCAAACGCGTGGAACCTTCGCAAAGTGGCTCAGCTGCAGCACGGGCGAAAACGCTTCTGCGGACAGCGGGAACGCATTACACTTTGCTTCATGAACTTATTAAGATTTGTTTTGCATCATCTGAGCAACAACCGGATCAATTTTACGTTGGATAGTTACATTACTGCATGGTTCATTAATCATTATGTTATCTAGCTACTATAGCTAGTTACTTTACAGATTTTACTGTGTCTGCATCCCACATGTCACAACATTTAGATTTTATTTTCAAATATAAAATACAAGGTCATGTCCACGTCCTTATGGAACACATTTGTCTCGATTAAAATCAATCATGTGGGTATTATAGCTAATGAGAACTCGATCATAACATAAATTTATACATGCATGACCACTTTTACAATTAAAGGGGGGCTTAAGTCGGGCTTGCGAGCCAACTCGACTGGAAGCAACTGGATTTCGAGCAACTGGAAGCGATCGGCAGTGACTAGTTGCGTCCAATTGCCCACTGTTCTATTCCGAGCAACTAGTGGCGGCCAGTCGCAGGCAGTCGCGTCGCAGTCGACAGACCTAAGCACTGCAGTCGCAGTGAATTGCAGCCAGTTGCTTCCATTCGATTCGGCTCGCAAGCTCGACATAAGCCCCCCTTAAGTATAAAAATACTTACCTGCATTAGGCTGAACTTTGAGTGCAAGTGCTTTTGGTGGTGTCCACTTGGCTCGGACAGGGATAGCACCCTCCATTTAATGTTTTCGGTATGGGTAGATCTAGGTGCTACCCACCCAGGACATAACTTTCCTGGAAGTGCAAAGGAAAGCAGCACAATTCACATTAAATCATACAACACCATAAACATGCCTCACTGACAACTAACAAATGAAGAAGTGGCACTACCAACCCAATCCTAACTCCACCAAAGGCCTATGAGTGTGAAGAAGTGAAGGGCTATAATAATAATAGTTGCATAGCTGATGATGGGGAGTACGTAACATAGAATAGATTGTTTACAGTTTACATTACACCATAATAATATCAGGAGTAGATAATAGGGAATTCCCTATTATCTACTCCTGATAATATGTATATTTATTTTATGAATACTAGCTAGCACTATAGCTTCCATCACTCTGCATTATATATCATGAATAATATAATCCTCATAATATTAATGGAATTTGCAATGCAGTATGAGGGAAGCTACTGACACTGTGCCAGGTAGCTCTATAGTACTATACTAGCCCGCGTACAGTTGCCGCAGGGCTATAGAACATTCTATTACGAATGCTAGGGACCAACCCGCTGACTGGCGCTGCTGCAGCGCCACCAAAAATGGCCGTTTACAGTTCGTAAATAATGTTCGTTCACAAGAAATACTGCAAACAGACCATTTCAACGATAGTTAGGCTCATAGGTTCCATGTCCCCCAGGGTACTGCCGGAACGTACCCTGGTAACTATCTGATATGGTTAGGGTTAGGGTTAGGGTTAGGGTTAGGGAGTAGGCGTAGGCGACTCCCTAGACTCGTTAGTGGCGTAGGCGAGGTACGATCCTGCATATTAGATAGTACCAGCAGAGCATATAAATCACGTTGATTTATATGCTCTGGTACCAGGGTACGTTCCGGCAGTACCCTGGGGGACATAGACCCTCTCAGCGATAGTTAGAGATTAAATTTTAGTAGCTGATATAACTTATTAAGACATATTCATTTCGGATAAGGCAACTAAGGCATTAATTGCCTACCACAGACGTTTTATAGCCGCGAGTAACCGCGGCGTGAATAAGTTGGTCCCTAGCATCCGTAATAGAATGTTCTATAGCCCTGCGGCAACTGTACACGGGCTATACATATATAATA